>NW_018408794.1:664992-687968 GCF_002113885.1 Mizuhopecten yessoensis | reverse complement strand
TTATTTTGACATACGGACTAAACCAAATTGTTTATTTATATGTTTTCTATTGCTTCGGGTGTTTTTTAAGTGAACCCATATCTCTGATTTTGTAGTATTTATATTTTGAAATCAGTTGCTAATCAGTGTATTTTAATAATGGCCGCCATTTTGCCTTAGATTACTGATCGCGGGTTGGTTCATGAATGCATGTACTTCTCGGTAATTGATCATAACTATGTAATAATTTGTTTACATAATTACAATCTAGTATATTATCATGTACACAAAACGATTTCGATCGCACTGACGATCTAGAAAGAGTATTTTTAAGGCTCTGAATATAGACCAAAATTCATCGTGATGCAATCGCGTGTGATTTCACTTCCTTCATCGTCTTGCATTTTACACTCCATCGTGATCTACTTAACTTGCTAATAAATAGATTATTTTGACATACGGACTAAACCAAATTGTTTATTTATATGTTTTCTATTGCTTCGGGTGTTTTTTAAGTGTCCCCCAATCTCTGATTTTGTAGTATTTGTATTTTGAAATCAGTTGCTAATCGGTGTGTTTTTAATAATGGCCGCCATATTGCCTTAGATTACCAATCTGATTTTGTACTATTTGTATTTGTATCAAATGCCTATCTGCTTGTTGACAAATCCCTATTATTCTCAATGATGAAATCATATAGATTTTTTTTAAATTGTTGAATAACAAGGCCAGTGTTAAATTGTTTTCACAGTTTATTATGTACTGATTCACTAGACAAGGGCTATCCACTGGAAATTATATGTTAATAGAGAAAGATTTCCAAAGTTGTATTGCAAAAGTGATGGTGAAGGGACATTAAAAGTTATATAGCTAGGCTTACTGAGTTAAATTAAGCTGGAGCTTTTTCAAAAAATTGCATTTAAAATAACATATGTCCTACGCCATGGATTTTAATGCAAGATAATTATATAATCTTATGTCACCTTACATAATGAATTGTAGGTCTGTCTAAAATTGTGCATGGCTGTCAGAAAAATGAAATAATAACAGTTTTGAATGTGAACTATTGTTCTGAGTAAGAAGTGTGTCAAACTGTTATATCCATACTTTGTCTTAATTTGCAATCTATGCAGATAGTTTCAAATTTTGAAAGTTGCCCATGCAGATACATATGTACATAGGGATTAGATTGAAGTTATAATGATGCTGATTGACAGGTATGTACATGATACATCCATGGCCAACTTTCACACAGTGGTGGACATTTTCTGGGTATATATTTTACATTTTTTCAAACCAATTATTTGTTTTAAAAATAAATAAATATACAACATTTGATATAGTGCCATATCTAGCTAACATAAGCCACTCTAAAGCGCTTAACAGTACAAAGATATACAATTTTGTACAGCCAATACAATTAGCATATATATATATATTAATCAATACAATAACGAGGAATTCACAGGAGCTGCCTTATCAGGCGCTAACTACTAGTCCTATGCCACCAGCTTAATATCTCCCTATGTGTGTATGCTTGTGTGTGTGCTGGAGATGTATAGTGTTCTGTTTGTAGTGGGACCGTGCTTTCAACGGTATCATTTATAGTGCCACCTCACTTGAATGCTACAGCACAGATACTGCAACCCCCACCCCAGACCAATTTATACTCCACTTGGGTTGTTGGAGTTGTTTGGGCAGGAGAAACACACTTTCTCTCTAATATTCCATTCGTACAGCGACTTCGGGGACCGAACCCCGGCCGCCTGCTTGGAAGGCCCGAGTGTTAAACACTCGACCAATTGAAATCCGCCCATAATTCTGGGTCTTAGGTATACATTTTGAAAGGTGTCCATGCAGATACACATGTACACAGGGGTGATAATGAGGCTGATTGATAACTAGTCGTTACATGGTACATCCCACTTCCACACAGGGGTGGACATTTTCAAATCAAAATATACCAGCCTATTGGCAGATATTGAACAGGACAGCTGTGGTTTGATTCCCAAATTTGACATGGATTTTGTCCATCTGACTTGATTGATGTATCTTTTCTAATTTCAGCATGCTAAAGAAGAAAAAAGGGACCAGACTGTCAAAACCTTAACACAAATCAACAGCAGAAGTGTGTTTCATCGGATGTATGCAAATTATTATGCTTCAAAGCCTTACAAGTTTAATACAAAATTCCACACCAGAAGAAGGATTTTTTAATCAAATAACCATGCAGTTCATTTTTATCAGAGTTAACATTGAATTGAATTGTTATCTAAGTCCGTGTTATAACTAAATAAATATAATAAATAAATTTATATAATTACATGAATTCGTTCAATTTGACATCTTGAAAAATCAATTAAAAATGTGAAATTTATAAAAAAAAATGTTTTGATAATTAATTTGACGATCAATGATATATTATTTATTCCAAACTTGCAGATCACTGTAGAGAATTTCTTTTTGGTGTATTCGAGTTATCTTTCTTTGAACACTAAATCAAAATAGACACACTGAAACATATGACGGCTACTTACGACGGGAGAAATTTGTTAAAACATTGTTTGTTCTGGGTTTTTTTAAATACAGTTTTATGTTGCTAGTTTTTTTGTTTCCATTAGTAGATTGTGTTTATGACAGTCATCCGTTATTTCAACAGTTTTCTGCCGATATGAGTACGAAATCGCGGATGCTTCTTAAGTGCGCGGAAACCGGTAACCCGAGGATATTATAACGACCTTAATTGGTAAACAATAATGAATGTTTTAATGGATAACGTGTAGTCGGGTCTGTTCATTAGGGTTGTCTCCCGTCCCACAGTGATCTTGAATCTTATCGAAAGAAACTAAATGAATGTATTTTTCTCTCCCACTTATTCACAAATATGATTCTGCTTCTAATGAACTGTTTAACTTAGTTACACATAACAATAAGTCCTCTTGTCCCATCGGTATGACTTGTGTTAAGTTGACGCGGTAGGGGGAGAAGGCCAGTTGTGCTTCTGGATTTATTGTAAGGTAGGTAGGGAACCCTAGGTTTTTAAAACAATAGCTGACATATATTTGGTATCGAAGTACTTGTGAATGTATTGAATTGTCGTCCGGCTTTGGTATAAAGCAATGGATTTTATATGATGGTTTATATTTACCAGTACGTGTCACGTCTAACAACACAGCGACGAATTCTTCCTTGCACACACATATCCGAGAATATTTCTAGATATTTTCCTCAGATTGGTGAGGACACCTAGCAAAGTGGTTTCTATGGGAATCGATGACATCAAAACTAAAACCATGCACGAACCCCAATAGAAGCGGAACTGGGTGTTCCGGAAAGGTAAGCGTTTCTTCCTCCTCATACATTGATTGATGTAGACCTATTTTCCCACCCAAATCGAGTCTCGTTCTCCAACAACTGTGTTTTTCAATTTAAATAATAATAAAAAAGTTCTCCATCAAGACAAGTCTCCTTAAACAGGAAAGAGTTTGTTCTACAACGTATGATTAAACAAATGTTATTGAAGAAAAAGTGTTTAAAAAATGTACGATTTAACAATATAAAATCGACGTCGATTCGGCTTCACTGTAAATGATTTGTTGTGAGATGTGGCAGTATACATACACATGGCAGTATACATACACATGGCAGTATACACACATGGCAGTATACATACATGGCAGTATACATACACATGGCAGTATACATACACATGGCAGTATACACACATGGCAGTATACATACATGGCAGTATACATACACATGGCAGTATACATACACATGGCAGTATACATACACATAAATGTAATTATTTTGTGAATTTTAATTTTGTATCACTTCTGATGTCAATGGTGTCAATAAAAAAAGAAAAAGAAAATCATTGACGCATCTAGTTTGACAAATGAGATTTTTTGCATGTTTTTGTCCGTGGTTAGCCGCGCGCTCCTTGACGCTTGGTGTACTACGTACGTTTGTCCCTGAGGTTGTGGCTATGTCACGGTCCGTGTTTGTAGAAATTTAAAGGTTAGGTTTTTGTCGAACAATCCTTTTATTTTCACGGGAAGATATGAACGGTAACTCCAACATGTCGTAATGTTATGTAAAATCCAGCTGATGATTCTAAACATAAACTACACATAACTATCTAAAACAAATATCTATCTGTTATAATTTACATGAACAAATTGTAATTGTCTTCTCTCTATTGTTGAATTTGAAATTAATTGTCTATGTCATCACTTGTTTATATATGACATATTTTGTTGATAGGAGATGGCTTCATAATTTGCTATAACTTTTGTGCCAAATGCTTTGTACCTATAGGACAATAAGATGTGTTTAAAGTCAGCATTATTTTCCTTTTGAATTCGTTATAATCGTGCAATTAGTCTAACATGATTTTTTGCATGTTTTTGTCTGTGGTCAGCCAGACTCTCCTTGGCGCTCGGTGTACTACGTTTTGTCACTGTGTTTGCGGTTACATGCCACGGCCCTTGTTTGTAGAAATTTAATGGGTTAAGTTTTTGTCGAACCATCCTTTCATTTTCACCGGAAGATATTTACGGAAACTCCAACATGTCGTTATGTATTAAGATGTATTATAGAAACGATGTTTTTCCTGGAAAACCCGACTTTGCAGGATGCGACTAACTATAAAACGCGGAAACTAACGCGTGGTTGTATTATTTCAACAGACAGAACCAGACGGAACCATGAAGATCGCTGTAGTCCTTTTCGCTGTGTGCTTGTGCCTAGGTGAGTGTTTGACGACTTGAGAACATGGTTGTTTTTCAAAAAAGTTAGAAACAAAGTTAATGGTTTAGGTGACCTAGCTTAGTTTTACCACGGAATTAGATTAGATTATCTAAGTCCGTGGTTTTACTTTAAAATTTACTCATCCTAAATCTTGTTATACATAACATACAGATATAGTATAATATGTAGTCATTCTGAATCGATCGTAGCCAGTCTCCGAACGCAGTGAATCTTGGCAAAACCTCTTTGATGTTCGGGATGCTACCATGTTTGTGTTCGTGACAACATCCGTTTCACCTCCGGTACTACAGTTGACTCAACACAAACGTTATTGTTGGACTAAGTCCATTACGTTTCAAGGGTTGAGATTTTTTTTACACAACGCTGCATCTACGTCACAGTCAGTCGTGCTCCGGTCGTTCCTGCTGAATGGGCGACCACTCATTTGCTCTTTAGACCTGCTTCTGTGTATAGGGCTGTTCTGATTGATACGAAACGAACCGATTTATCAAAGAAAATAGCAATATGGACTATATCAGAATAAACTCAGAGTAAAGTTTAAAGTAGTCTCAACCCTAAATTGCATAATGCATTTGGTTCAAACTACAGAATGTATCATCACATTGGGCCAAGTCAAGTGCTGTGTCTGAGGGGAAATTATATGTGCAAAGTATACTGCTACAGGCTAGTGAGGTAAAGTACAGGAAAATTTTTTTCTATTTCAAAATCTCCACGAAATAATTCAACTCTACTAAGAAATACTTTTTTATTTTTACATTTCAAGGTTTTAATACATTTTTTTACAAGAATGCATCATAAAGGTTTTAAACACGACACTTTTTGTACAACGAGATATAAAGGTTTTCTACATGCCACGTGACGAGCGTATATTGTTCGTTTATATTAGAAATGTTTCAGTAAGAAACACCATATCATTTTATTGTATTGTATGATCTTATTTGACTTTAAATATATAATTTCAGTAAATTCTTCTACTTAAAAGTTAAGCATTTTCATTGTTTATTATTCTATTTGATCCCACAGCCATTATATCTACACGGTATGCTGACGCACTATCAGACCAATGTGCCGAGGATAAAAAGACTTGTCTGTGTCCCAACGGTGAAACCGGTATTTGCCGGAAACAGGAATGTGAAATGTGTGAACCAATCATGGCTTCTCGCAAGTAAGTTATACCCTTGATATTTTTATATACACCCTGAATATTTGTATATAACCTCTGGATATTTGTTTATACACCCTGGATATTTGTAATATAGACCCTTGATATTCAGTTTTGAGGGATCAATGGCCCCATGATATTTGATGGGTGAATACATGTGTGTGTTATACTTACTCAGAGAACACGAGTGCAGACTGATATATAAGACTGATATACAGTCGAACTTCGTTATCTCGAAGTCGACGGGGTCGTAGGAAAACTTCGAGTTATCCGAGTGTTCGAGTTAAGCGGGCTCATATATTTGGTATGAAATGTACTGTTTGGGCATAGCACTAGCAGTCGTTGATTTGTACTAATAGCGAATGCTTATAATCAATTGATGGATGATATACGTAATAAATAGGACACATACATGTTTGTATATCAGCCATATATGAACCCTCGATATTTGTAAATAAGCCCTCGATATTTGTAAATAAACCCTTGATATTTGTACGGCCTTCCTAAATTTCACAAGAGTTCTATCATAGCAGAAACTATTGAACAGCAGAAATCTGACGTCATTGATGTGGAATGTCCAAGCGATTTGAAATTGAGACCAATTGTAGGTGGACCTCATGCTGTCGCACAACGTTTAAGTCAATTTTTAGATTTAGTTTTAAAACCCATTTGTCCATCATTTAAAAGTTATATCAGGGATGACTTTGATTTCCTAACACATTTACTTAAGTCATTCCAAATGAGTATTATTTGATGTTGTAAGTTTGTACACAAACATCTCGCATGATTTAGGAGGTATTGAAGCTATACAATATTGGCTACGTAAATGCCCTACAAAAATTGACTCAAGATTTAATGAGGAATTTATTTTAAATGCTTTGGACATTGTACTCAAAAGAAATATATTTTATTTTAATGACAAGTACTATCAGCAGACCAAAGGTACTGCTATGGGTTCTACGGTTGCGCCTACTTATGCTGCACTGGTATTAGGATATTTAGAGGAAAATGTTCATGAGAAAATTGCAATCAGTAAGGATGCTGATTTTTCTTTATTTTTCAAACTAATTTTTTGAGATTTTTGGATGATTGTTTTATAATTTGGCCCCCTAATCCTGATAAAGATGAGTTTCACTCCGAGTTAAATTCGTTCCATCCTGATTTGAAATTCACTATTGAAATTAGCGATAACGCTTTGCCATTTTTAGATGTTTTAGTTAAAGTTGAAAACAATAACATTTCTACTGACATTTATGCAAAACCTACTATTGATTCTCATAATTACTTAGATTTTTTCTCTATTCATGCTAAACACACTAAGATCAACATACCATATAATTTAGCTTCTAAATTAGTTACTATAGTAAGTGGAAACACAGTTTACTGGAGCTCTTTTCTTAAAACTCATAATTATCCAGATGAACTTATATTACACGGCATTCAAAAGGCTAGGGACAAGGGGCCTTTGCTCGTTCAACAAAAAAATCATGATAAGTGTGAAATAGTACTGTTTGTGTCTACTTACAACCAATGTAACTTTAATGTGTTTCAAATTATCAAAAGCTATGAAAACTTTATGATAATAGATGAACGTCCTTTGCAAAAAGAAAATCATAAATTGTAAAAGACAACCTAAACTATTGAATGATTATTGTGTACTTTTAGGTGTATTGGTTCTAAACAAAATGTTTGTGTGACGAAGTGTAACAAACCAAGATGTGGTGTTTGTAGTATTATTTTTGAAGGAGAAGAATTTACATTCAAAAATGGAGAAGAAAAAAAAAGAGTAAAAGCTAATATGAACTGTAGATCTCGGAATGTTGTTTATGCAATGATCTGTGCAAATTGTTCTGAATTTTACATTGGACAAACTGGTTTTGAATTTCGTCAACATATGACACTTAACAGACAACAGACAAAAATGACCATCTTAGATTTTTAACTGTTAATAAGCATATACACTCTTGTGCAAATGATAAATTTCATGTAGTTCCTATATATCAAGCTACATTAGACACTGTACAGCGAGAGTCAAAAGAATCAATGTTAATCGATATATTAAAACCTGGATTAAATTGTTCTAAAAACACAGCTCGCTGCATGAACATATAAAAAACTGTATGTGAAAAAGTGTGTTGCTATACTCATGCCTGTAGCTATACATACATGTATCTATTTCTGTAGCACCATCTTTGTTTTTCCTCAAATGTTGACGTTAAAGTGCATCGTTAATTTTGGCGTCAATTTTGGTAGGTTTTATTGTGACGTCATAATGTATGATGACGTCGATCACTTTCTGTGTGGTGTCGTTGTCCTGTCAACATGAAAACTTTTGTCATTTTTATGTTTAACCATCACAAGGACCTTGAATGTTTTTCTGATTCACAATTGCATATATATATATATTATATCTTTCAAATATCACCAATTGCATTATGCAAAGCACTGCAATAAACAACATTGAAGTTTGGTAACTATTTTATCTGAAAACCATGTTTACCAATGTCGAGGCTTTATCATATAGAAGTATTAACTTCCAATATCTTTCGGTTTGCATTTACTTAATTGTTTTTTACCTTGCCGGGTTATTTATTTTTGGGGCATTTCAATTGTATTATTATAATTTCGTAGGGTTTAAAAAAAAAAAATGAAATTGCCTTGACATGGTCTCAGCTATAGTATTTTTCTTAAAATCAGTATCAATTTTGTTTTCAGGAAAAGAGGTTTGTTTCCTTTCCCGATCCGTGCTCGCTGCAGATCTGAGAATGATTGCGGGTCGATTTGCACATGCAAGTACAAGCGCTGCTGCTGCCCATGGCATGTACGTATTAAAACAAATCTGTATCATTTACAGTAAGGCATCTTACTGAAGAACCGGTTAGCCTTGTTGTACAGTAAAGTATGTTTAATTTGTATGAAGACTGTTACCTTTTTATTATGGTACACTGAATTGTCTCTGTCGGGGGACGATATATTGTCAATTATATTATATTGAATTGTCTCTGTCGCGGGACGATATATGGATATATTATCTATTTCATTTTCTTGACGTACTGACTATTCTCTGCCGGGGACGATATATTGATATATTGTCTATTTCTTTATATTGACGTACTGATTTGTCTCTGTGGCGGGGCGATATGTTGAGTTTTTTACCATTAGTTGTGGTATATTAAATAAATAGGCTGGAGGACAAGATGTTGATTGTACTTACACGTTGTTATGTTTTGATAAATATTGAAAAATTTGATAAAACCACGTGAATTTATGTGATATATATATATATTTACTCCTTGACGAGATGAAAGTACTAAAGACTCGTTGTTGAGAGTTTTTTCTTTTTGTATTATAACTTCGTCCTTAAGGATAATTTATTCTGCTTTTTTGATATATATATATATATATTATTTGTTTGGTTTTTGTTTTGTTTTTCAGCGATGCTAGATGACACATACATGTACTCGGCAGCCGTCCACAACGTCGGACTTAATGAGTGAAACAGTTTATGTATCGTTTATTAATATATCAACCGAATCCAATAAATCAGTTACACTTATACATACATTACGTTGTTTGTAACCACATGTTTTTGACGTTATCAAGAAGGATCACTTATATTCAGTAGAATCATTTTGGTTCCTACTGCTTTCCGCATTACCACATCATCGATATATATTCGACCAATCAGAACGCTTGTTCCATCGCCGCGGTTGACCTGACCAAAGGAAGTGAAGCACAACATATGGGGATAGCATAAAAATCCGTTGGAGACAATTATTACGTATACAATTAATATAGTAAGATCTCTGACTTATAAGAACACCTTGAAAGTTGATACGGCAGGATCATCGGGATTCATACTGAAACGGTTCACCAGCCATTCTGTTAAATGAAAATTGGCCACACATTCAAGTATTTGTAACAAAACACATTCATTGTTTTCTGCAATATTATATAAAGCTTAATAAAAAAAAGAAAAAGAATAACTGCAAAATCAAACTTTGATATGTGTCTTGGGAACTTTAAAATAATGACAACGACAATGACAATTGTTTTATTCTCATAAACAATACAGTGTAGAGAATCTGAGCTAATTAAAATCCTTATTGAAAGAACTACCGATATGTGCATTTGCATTAAAATACAACGAGATGCTGAAAGGCTTTCCAAATTCCTGTATGTAGAAACATGAACTGAAAATGCCAGTTTTTGATATGTATCATAGCTGTAATGGTGAAAGGCCCACACCGTGTAATTTTGATTTCACATTAAAAATGGCCAAGTCGATGATAATGAACGATTTCAAACAAAGAATCAGACGTTTACCAGTAGTACAACCTTTCAGTAATATTGAACATTCTGCCACCTCTGTGTGACCAAAACCTATAGAAAGCCTAAAAAACCGGGTAAAACCTTCCTCTGTGTGACCAAAACCTATAGAAAGCCTTAAAAAACAGGTAAAATCTACCTCTGTGTGACCAAAACCTATAGAAAGCCACAAAAAAAACAAGTAAAATCTTCCTCTGTGTGACCAAAACCTATAGAAAGCCATAAAAAAACAAATAAAATCTTCCTCTGTGTGACCAAAACCTATAGAAAGCCTAAAAAAAACCGGGTAAAATCTTCCTCTGTGTGACCAAAACCTATAGAAAGCCATAAAAAAACACGTAAAATCTTCCTCTGTGTGATCAAAACCTATAGAAAGCCATAAAAAACAAGTAAAATCTTCCTCTGTGTGACCAAAACCTATAGAAAGCCATAAAAAACAGGTAAAATCTTACTCTGTGTGACCAAAACCGATAGAAAGCCTTAAAAAACAAGTAAAATCTTCCTCTGTGTGACCAAAACCCCTAGAAAGCCATAAAAACAGGTAAAATCTTCCTCTGTGTGACCAAAACCTATAGAGAGACATAATAACGGAAAACATTTCATAACAAATGCTCTTCATCCTGAAGCAACAATACATGTAAAAACTGCAAAAAACACATAAATAAACTTTTTAATGGAAAGCTGCTCAGAAAGATTTTTGTAGCAGATGGCAGACATTAATTTCGCTTTTCGCTTTTCTTTGTAAAAAGATAACTCATAATAAGAGAACGAAGGAGTACCTATGTTTGATCATGTAAAGAGTGGAAACGTGATTAATATTTAGCTTGACCTCGTTCCACGCATTCTCTGGTGTAGTATTGAACATGATAATTCATTATGTAGAAATTCATATTTCAGTTGATGATAAATCTCTCGATACTTGGACCCCTCATGCAAATCCCTTCCAAGCTTTTCATTATGAGTATATTTAAATCACCAGTGACTGTAGAACAGAAAAATACCGGAGGAGGTCGTCTAAATATAAAGTTTGAATACTGCACCATCAAAAGGATACCACAATGCAAAACTGTATCAGGTTTCAACGGAGTATGCCAATGATTGACCGACCAGCGAGCACGTTTTGCGATTGTGTTTTTCTTCCTTTCAACAAATGTCCTGTATATATTTATCGATGAGATGCCTAAAAGTGCGCTTTTTGTATTAATTGCACAAGTAACTATACAATTGTTGGAGTGTATTATATCCAAGCCTCGCATGGTATTTTAAGTAACACAACAAAATATACTAAAACAATGTACACTGTACATATTTTTCATTGTTACTTATACGATATCTCGGATATTTTACAGTCTAGTGTTAACGTATAGCGCATAGGAGTTTGTAATATTTTCTGACAGCTTTCGTTCCAAAATATGATACATGTTTGAAGAGGTGTAACGCTTCTCACCGAAAAACACATCGTTAGACCATATCTCTTTCTGGACGCTAGTTTTGATTTTGTTTTGTTTTTGTTTTATTTATCATCATCGTTAGTAGACATCTAAATATAGATTCTGTAAATATAATAATAACAATAAAAATATACAGCAACATAGGTGTAACACCACGGTACGACTCACTCATGGAGTATAAACATGTCTGCAGATCAGTGAGGACAGCGTGACTTCCCCAAACCTCCAAATGTCAGCCGAGCAACTTGCATGAAAAAAACCCAGTGAAAACAACCCAGTGAAAACAACCCATGTCCTGTGTTGTAACCTAATATTTTGCTGCGTAGTTGATGGTTTATAACGAGAGCAGTATTGCCAGTGCATCATAATTTAAGCACTAGTGCTCCGTGAACACATAACTAGGCTACAGCAGTTGTACATAATTTAAGCACTAGTGCTCGTGCACATTCACGATAAGGACATAACTAGGCTACAGCAGATGTGCACTACTAACATATGTGGTTTGACTTGGGAGATTGAAACATGGGGAGAGCTGCCTTCTTTTCCTTCCTCCTTTTGGGTCTAGGTAAGTGTCATTATTCCTTACTCATTTATCGGTGACATACACTTCACTTGATTAATTGCATTCAGTAAGCAAAGTATCACGTTAGAAATTTCCCTGACACTTTTTGAGTGATGTAAACAACGCGGTGGACTGGAAGTAGATTATTTGTGTAACCAGTTATAACAATGATATGCTGGTTCACGATATCCATTGTATCGGGTACTTTAGTTGTTACATATTTCAGTGTCAATGGCGTAGCAAATCATTTTTCGGAGTGTATGCTTACCGAAATTCCGAGGCGCGTAGCGCCGTATGAGGGGAGGGTATGGGAGGGGAAGTTCCCTTTCCCATAGCTGGGGAAAAACAGAATTCTATTAGGCCCTAGAAACAATGTCTAGTAATCTGGGAAATCCTTTTAGTCTGATTATTAACAAGTAAAACCCGACTTTTTATATGAACGGGCGACATTCTATTTATCTGTCACCCAAATTGCATTCATATCGACTGTATACTGCATCTGGTAACAGTTCAATGCTTAATTGAATACCGCAATACTCGAGCACATAGTAACGCGGATGACACAACACTTACCATCTGGTATTAGAAAGTCAAATGCACTGGCCAAATTCAAAACTCACCTCTTCACGTCTGCTTTTTAGAAGACATCATGTAAATACCACCCTTTTATTTGTTCAATTATGTGCACATTGCTTGCTTTAATGTATAAAAGAGATTGTAAGCGTTTGTTTTTTGTTTTCACAATTATAACCATAACTATTATAACTATATGTTGTAAAGCGCTTTAGAGTATTTTTACAAATTATATAGGGCACTATATAAATGTTGTATAATATTATTTATCATTATTACATGTATGCTACGCCACTGAATGTAGTTGAATTTTTACAACAAGGATTCGAATCGATTTGTGTGTTTGTTGCTTAACAATCCACTTTATGAAATCGATTTTGAAATCTCTGTTTAAGTGACGGTATGGTATCTGCACCTTTTATAAATTGAATTTCCTCAAATTTTTCACGCATTTGATATCAAACCTTTTCCCTCTTTGTCGTTTTACTTATTTTAACTTCGACAATTTGGCTATCATAAATGGCCGCCATTTGCAATTCTGTAAAACAAATTTATACAGAACTGATATTGACATCTCAAACAGGTTTTTTTAAATCCCATTTTTTTCGCCAGCCCACTCCCCCTTTCTATACTTGGGATCTTTTATTGTCCTTTGTGTCAGACCTTTTTCTCCCTATATAAGAAACGAGATTGTGGCGAGAGTGTGCGAATGCGTTTCTGAGTGTCTGCGTGGACTATGTGTATCTGTATCCGTTATGTTATAGCCCCTCTTAACGTCATTCGTTATACATTACGAAAACTAACGATATGTATTATCTTATGGCCCCTCTCAAGGTTATCCACTATGTTACAACACCTCTTAATGCTATCTAATTTATAAGAACCCTTCTGAACGTTAACAATTATGCTACTGCCCCTCTAACCATTATCCAATATATTCAAGTCCCTCTTACCCATGATCAATGATCGTATAGCCCCTTTTGATATGATACATTTAAGGATTAACCTTTTATTTTGTTTTGTTTATGAGATAATAAATCCAATGGAGCACGAGGTAAATTGTTCGCAAACGCTTCGAAATAAAAGGTTAATCCTTATATTTACAATATTTTCTTTTAACAATAACACCATTAATAGAGTCGAATACAGGCATTTACCTTGTGTAATCTGCGTTCAAAATTATTTTGACGTCATGTTAATCCATGCGAAACAGCCTTTCTGAAAAGCCGTTGACAGACAGCTAAACCCCGCCCACTTTATCCGTGACAAAAAATGAAAAAAGTTCCTCAATTTCAATATTTCTATTCACATAAAATATCCGTATTTATCTTCATAATTGTATTAGTAAATTGAGGTACTGGGGCAAAATACTTAGTAGAAAATACTAATGACCGCGGTCGTCCATCGTTTAAAAGTGATGCGCCCCAGGGCAGGAAATAGAGAGAGCTACCATGGTGTCTAGCCTAGGCCTGGTGGAAGTTTAATGTGCAGTTATTGAAATTGCTGTTTGTAAGCAGACCAGAGGTTTGTACATATCACATGTACACTGTATGATGTGGCTAAATCATTAGTCGGCCGAGTGACTGTTGATGTAACATTTGGGAAACGAGAAGTTTGACCTACATTTCTAGGAACGATAGCCATCGTGTCTGTGTCATGGCGGCCGACACTCATAGATAGTCTAAATGCACGCACGGTAGTCTAAATGCTAGCGTTTGTTTGTAAACATTGACATGAGGTTTGCGGAAAGAATTCCGCCAATATTTAAATATATTCATACGCGGTGAACTGTGTCACGTTCTACACTCTAGTTATTGAGAAATAAACAGACTTGCTCACACTTAGGTTATCGATTCCGAAACAGTGGCAATTGTAAATATTACCTTTTTAATGTTACACGCTATCTATTGTATCTATTGTTATCCCGTATCTAAAAGTCCCCTTTAACTATTTCCATTATCTAATAGCCAGTAAGACGTTATACATTATTTTAGAACCACTTTCAACATTATCCATGATATTTTGCCATGCTTACCAGTATCCCTCACAGAACCTTGCCTCTTAAAACCCCTTTTACGTTTTCAGATTATTCAGTATTTTTCGTTTTTACAGTGTTGATGTTCCTTGTACATGTAACAAGTCTATGACTCCACATTTAAGTTTGTTTATGATGCAAGTATAGGAAATGTATCTTTCCTTCCTATTCTATATGTTTTAAACCCCTGAGGCGTGTTTGATAATGACATTTATCCTGAATTATTACGTTCCATGTCATCATTGGATACAGTGGCTGTATCCGTGCGACTTGCTGAAGCACAGGACGGAGAGTGTCCGCCTGGTGTAAACTTGCTGAGGACTTGCCGCTGTCAAACTGATGGATTCGGGATCTGCTGGAACCAGAAATGTGATCTGTGTAATGGAACTTTTCGAAAGCAAGTATTCTATTTGTATTTTTAGAGTCGAACTTCTCCAGTCGATGTGGATTATTAGTATCTACTGATACCCAAAAAATGACTTAATTATCTTAACTATAAATTTTGGAACTTGGAGGTAATTTCATTGAAAGCTTTACCTTGGGATATATATCATGTTAATATTATCACGAACGATTTACTACGTTTTATGGCATGTGATGTAAAAACACTTCATTTGAGCCTAACAATTCTCGTTTTCGTATAAGAAAGTTTATTTGGTATATCACTTGACTGACAAATTTATATCATTTAATGTACAGTTGTTTCGGATACCTATCGGACTTCTGAAGATATCCTTGATTTTGAGTTTTTATGATCAGCGGAAAACAGTTATACATTTGTGTCTGATAAGGTTTAAGTCTAAAAATAAGTTTAGATCTTAGAAATATTTCATCGTGTGATATTTTTTTTTCAAACTTACATCATTTCTCTTCATAACTTTCACGGTTTCCAGCAGAGAGTCATAACTCTACATATCTATCACGGTTTCACGTAGTGAGTCATACATTTTCATATCTATTATGGTTTTTCGCAATGAGTCCTAGCTCTTCATATATATCATGGTATTTCGTAGTGAGTCATACATTTTCATATCTATCACGGTTTCACGCAGAGAGTCATCTATCAGCATGGAGACAGTATATATCGTCATACATATATGTACGGACAACATCTATCAGCATAGAGACAGTATATATCGTCATACATATATGTACGGACAACATCTATCAGCATAGAGACAGTATATATCGTCATACATATATGTACGGACAACATCTATCAGCATAGAGACAGTATATATCGTCATACATATATGTACGGACAACATCTATCAGCATAGAGACAGTATATATCGTCATACATATATGTACGGACAACATCTATCAGCATAGAGACAGTATATATCGTCATACATATATGTACGGACAACCTCTATCAGCATAGAGACAGTATATATCGTCATACATACATGTACGGACAACATCTATCAGCATAGAGACATTATATATCGTCATACATATATGTACGGACAACCTCTATCAGCATAGAGACAGTATATATCGTCATACATATATGTACGGACAACCTCTATCAGCATAGAGACATTATATATCGTCATACATATATGTACGGACAACATCTATCAGCATAGAGACATTATATATCGTCATACATATATGTACGGACAACATCTATCAGCATAGAGACATTATATATCGTCATACATATATGTACGGACAACATCTATCAGCATAGAGACATTATATATCGTCATACATATATGTACGGACAACATCTATCAGCATAGAGACATTATATATCGTCATACATATATGTACGGACAACATCTATCAGCATAGAGACATTATATATCGTCATACATATATGTACGGACAACATCTATCAGCATAGAGACATTATATATCGTCATACATATATGTACGGACAACATCTATCAGCATAGAGACATTATATATCGTCATACATATATGTACGGACAACATCTATCAGCATAGAGACATTATATATCGTCATACATATATGTACGGACAACATCTATCAGCATAGAGACATTATATATCGTCATACATATATGTACGGACAACATCTATCAGCATACAGACATTATATATCGTCATACATATATGTACGGACAACATCTATCAGCATACAGACATTATATATCGTCATACATATATGTACGGACAACATCTATCAGCATACAGACATTATATATCGTCATACATATATGTACGGACAACATCTATCAGCATAGAGACATTATATATCGTCATACATATATGTACGGACAACATCTATCAGCATAGAGACATTATATATCGTCATACATATATGTACGGACAACATCTATCAGCATAGAGACATTATATATCGTCATACATATATGTACGGACAACATCTATCAGCATAGAGACATTATATATCGTCATACATATATGTACGGACAACATCTATCAGCATACAGACATTATATATCGTCATACATATATGTACGGACAACATCTATCAGCATAGAGACATTATATATCGTCATACATATATGTACGGACAACATCTATCAGCATAGAGACATTATATATCGTCATACATATATGTACGGACAACATCTATCAGCATAGAGACATTATATATCGTCATACATATATGTACGGACAACATCTATCAGCATAGAGACATTATATATCGTCATACATATATGTACGGACAACATCTATCAGCATAGAGACATTATATATCGTCATACATATATGTACGGACAACATCTATCAGCATAGAGACATTATATATCGTCATACATATATGTACGGACAACATCTATCAGCATTCAGACATTATTTATAGTCAGACATATATGTACGGACAACCTCTATCAGCATAGAGACATTATATATCGTCAAACATATATGTACGGACAACCTCTATCAGCATACAGACCGTATATATTATTATACATTTATATTTACATTCTATGTTGCATTTGCCTTTATGTTGTAAGCAAACCAAATTCCAGTATATGAGACTGTATACTGCAATATACAGTGATTCGGTCAGTGTAGGAATACAGCTCCAGGTGTCCTAGGTAAACAAACATGGCCACCAGATACTTTATGTATCAATAGGCCTATAAATGTGGGGACAACATCTATCAGCGTACAGATCATACATCAACGTGCAACTACTTTATATTGACATACATGTACAATGTACATAGTACGATGCATGCAGTAGGTACATGTCATCGACGTACAATGCACAGGCTGTATTTATCAACAAAGATCCAGTATATAACAATTGATGTACAGTATGACCATACAATCAGTTACACTATATGTAAGAAGTAATGACGGATGCTATCTATCCTTACCAGCTACGTGCCTCTTGCATTGATTTCTTCTCAAGTCAGCTTTTTGGTTGTTTTTTACAACAACTTTAAGTTCTGATCTTATATATATATAGCGCATACATTTCACGTTCTTGTTACAGGGTAGTTGTGGTGTTTTTTCCCCGAAATAAAGAATATGATGAAGATGCTTACAGTATATACAAAAATATAATATTAACCCTGTTGCAGATGATATTCCGCCATTTCGTCCTCATCCCATGAAATTTCTTGCTCAAACTCAAATCAAATTGGTCATTTGATACCGTTGTTTCTTTTAAATTTAAACAAATTTAATTTTTAGGAAAAGATCTGTAATCAATGATTTTGGATTCCGAGATCCAGGACGTCGACCTCGACTACCTCGACCTCGGCGATGCCGCGCCCGATGTCATCCTCTGTGTACATGTAATGTTATTGGAACTGGATGCTGCTGTCCGTGGACTGTATCTTCGATGGTACAGTGTTAGCGTTGCATTGCTGTTTAAGATCTCATCAGAGAGGCTATGTAACATCAATTGCATGAGTGTGGATGTAGGTGTGGGCGTGGGCGTGAGGGTGGGTGAGGGTGCTAGTATGGGCGTTGTCGTAGGCGTGGCTGTGGGCGTTAGGGTGGGTGAAGGTGTTGGTGTTGGCGTAGGCGTAGGCGTGAAGGTGGGTTAAGGTGTTATTGTGGGCGTTGGCGTGGTCGTGGGGTTGATGGTGGGTGAACGTGTAAGTCTATGCGTTCGCGTGGGCGTGAGGTTAGGTTAAGGTGTTAGGGTGGGCGTAGGCGTGGTCGTGGGCATGAGGGTGGGTGTACGTGTTAGTCTAGGCGTTGGCGTGGGCGTGAGAGTAGGTTTAGGTGTTAGGGTGGGCGTAGGCGTGGTCGTGGTCTTGAGGGTGAGTGTACGTGTTAGTCTAGACGTTGGCGTGGGCGTCGGGGTAGGTTTAGGTGTTGGGGTGGGCGTATGTGTGGTTGTGGTCTTGAGGGTGGGTGTACGTGTTAGTCTAGGCGTTGGCGTGGGCGTCAGGGTAGGTTTAGGTGTTAGTGTGGGCGTATGCGTTGGCGTGAGGGAATATGTGTGCGTGTGTATTGATGTGGGCATAGACGAAGGTGTTGGTGTTGGCCTGGGACAGGTTAAAGTTTTACAGATAACTATATAAGGTATATTTGTATCCATCCTCGAAATACAGGGGTTACGCTCATTTTCCTCCTACACCACTGTAATATGTCATAGCAAACTTGAACGCTCAGTGTGCGCCACCTTGTAGATGAGACAAAAAGACTAGTTCGTTCTTTTGATGTATATCAAAAGTATATCGCGGCCAGTAACGGTAAAAATTGACAGGTTTTGAAGTCGGGCGTCTCTCCTTTGTAATCTTCAAAGGACAGGTAACAGCCTAGCGATTGGTCAGGTTTTTTTTTACCTGAAACCAATCAAACAGCTATGTTCGTGCCTTCAATTTTGCTATGACATATTCCAGGGGTGCAGAGAGTGAAATTGAGCGAAACCCCTGGATATCGAGGGTGATTTGTATCTAACATTGATGCAGGAAATCTGATACATAATATAGGACGCATTCTCTTCATCAAAATCCATCTTTACAAAGTGTTTGGGGGTATCTTATCTGGAAGCATGTCACATAATATTAGCCTATAGTTTGGGACTGGTATTTTCCCTGGCATTGCAGTGGGGTTGAACATTGTGCTTAAGAATGTCTAGATATAGCGTTAGTGCCTTTGATTTTGGTAGGTTGTTTATATACAAGTAATTCAATTGCAAATCTATAAAACCTGTCGACAACGGGCTATCAGAATGAACTTGTCATGATGTTAAATAGGAGAAGTAAACTGTCAGTCAACTTTGATAGACATTTTGTTATGAACGAAACGTTGAAATGTAACAATGCTTGAATCTTTTCCCGTTGGTGTTATATTTGATATGGTAACAATGTTGCATGTTGACATGGAAAAAGGCTTAAAAAAATGATAAAGGAACAATATCATGGAAGTCGACACAATGACAGGATTGAGAAACTTGACATGGTAGCAATATTTGGAAGGTTCCCACGACAAAAGGGTTAAAGAAATAACATGGTAACAATATTTGGAAGGTTCCCACAACAAAAGAGTTAAAGAAATAACATGGTAACAATATTTGGAAGGTTCCCACAACAAAAGAGTTAAAGAAATAACATGGTAACAATATTAAGAAGGTTGACATGGTTACAAGAATTAAAACTTAAATTAGAAACTTGACATTGCAACAGAACTCGGAAGCCAGACAATGAACATGAAACAAGTCTTAGACAATCGACATTGTAACAGAACTCGGAAGCTGGACATTGTACATGTAACAAGTCTAAGAAACTTGACATTACAACAGAACACAGAAGCTGGACATGGTACATGTAACAAGTCTATGACACTTGACATCACAACAGAATTCCGAGGCCAGACATTGTACATGTAACAAGTCTATGAAACTTGACATCACAACAGAATTCCGAGGCCGGACATTGTACATGTAAAAAGTCTATGACACTTGACATCACAACAGAATTCCGAGGCCAGACATTGTACATGTAACAAATCTATGAAACTTGACATCACAACAGAATTCCGAGGCCGGACATTGTACATGTAAAAAGTCTAGGACACTTGACATCACAACAGAATTCCGAGGCCGGACATTGTACATGTAAAAAGTCTAGGACACTTGACATCACAACAGAATTCCGAGGCCGGACATTGTACATGTAAAAAGTCTAGGACACTTGACATCACAACAGAATTCCGAGGCCAGACATTGTACATGTAACAAATCTATGAAACTTGACATCACAACAGAATTCCGAGGCCAGACATTGTACATGTAACAAGTCTATGAAACTTGACATCACAACAGAACTCAGAGGCCGGACATTGTACATGTAACAAGTCTTAGACAATCGACATTGCAACTGGACTCGGAAGCCGGACATTTTACATGTAACAAGTCTAAGAAACTTGACATTACAACAGAACTCAGAAGCCGGACATTGTACATGTAACAAGTCTATGACACTTGACATCACAACAGAATTCCGAGGCCGGACATTGTACATTTAACAAGTCTATGACACTTGACATCACAACAGAATTCCGAGGCCGGCCATTGTACATTTAACAAGTCTATGAAACTTGACATCCCAACAGAACTCAGAGGTCAGACATTGTACATGATATAAGGTATATTTGTATCCATCCTCGAAATACAGGGGATACGCTCATTTTCCTCCTACACCACTGTAATATGTCATAGCAACTTGTTACATGTACAAGGTCCATCTTCTGAGTTCTGTTGGGATGTCAAGTTTCATAGACTTATTACATGTACAATGTCCGGCTACTGAGTTCTGTTGTGATGGCAAGTTTCTTAGACTTGTTACCTCGACAATGTCTGGCTTCTGAGTTCTGGTGCGATGTCAAGTTTCTTAGACATTGTACATGTATGACATTGCAACAGAACTCAGAAGCTGGACATTGTACATGTAACAAGTCTATGAACTTGACATTGCAACAGAACTCAGAGGCCAGACATTGTACATGTAACAAGTCTAAGAAACTTGACATTACAACAGAACTCAGAAGCCGGACATTGTACATGTAACAAGTCTATGAAACTCGACATCCCAACAGAACTCAGAAGCCAGACATTGTACATGTAACAAGTCTAAGAAACTTGACATCACAACAGAACTCAGAAGCCGGACATTGTGCATGTAACAAGTCTAGGAAACTTGACATTACAACAGAACTCAGAATCTGGACATTGTACATGTAACAAGTCTATGAAACTTGACATCCCAACAGAACTCAGAAGCCAGACATTGTACATGTAACAAGTCTAAGAAACTTGACATCACAACAGAACTCGGAAGCTGGACATTGTACATGTAACAAGTCTTAGACAATCGACATTACAACAGAACTCGGAAGCCAGCCAATGAACATGTAACAAGTCTTAGACAATCGACATTACAACAGAACTCGGAAGCCGGACATTGTACATGTAACAAGTCTATGAAACTTGCCATCACAACAGAACTCAGAAGCTGGAAATTGTACATGTTACAAGTCTATGAAACTTGACATTATAACAGAACTCAGAAGCTGGACATTGTACATGTAACAAGTCTTATAAAATCGACATTGCAACAGAACTCAGAAGCTGGACATTGTACATGTAACAAGTCTATGAAACTTGACATCACAACAGAACTTAGAAGCTGGACATTGTACATGTAACAAGTGTATGAAACTTGACATTACAACAGAACTCAGAGGGTGGACATTGTACATCTAACAAGTCTAAGAAACTTGACATTACAACAGAACTCAGAAGCTGGACATTGTACATGTAATAAGTCTATGAAACTTGACATTACAGCAGAACCCAGAAGCTGGACATTGTACATGTAACAAGTCTATGAAACTTGACATTACAACAGAATTTCGAGGCCAGACATTGTACATGTAACAAGTCTATGACACTTGACATCACAACAGAACTCAGAAGCTGGACATTGTACATGTAACAAGTCTAAGAAACTTGACATTACAACAGAACTCAGAAGCTGGACATTGTACATGTAATAAGTCTATGAAACTTGACATTACAACAGAACCCAGAAGCTGGACATTGTACATGTAACAAGTCTATGAAACTTGACATTACAACAGAATTTCGAGGCCAGACATTGTACATGTAACAAGTCTATGACACTTGACATCACAACAGAACTC
>NW_018408794.1:635946-663796 GCF_002113885.1 Mizuhopecten yessoensis | reverse complement strand
ACAACAGAACTCAGAAGCTGGACATTGTACATGTAACAAGTGTATGAAACTTGACATCACAACAGAACTCAGAAGCTGGGCATTGTACATGTAATAAGTCTATGAAACTTGACATTACAACAGAACTCAGAAGCTGGACATTGTACATGGAACAAGTGTGTAACTTGACATCACAAAAGAACTCAGAAGCCAGACATTGTACATGTAACAAGTGTATGAAACTTGACATTACAACAGAACTCAGAGGCTGGACATTGTACATGTAGCAAGTGTATGAAACTTGACATCACAACAGAACTCAGAGGCTGGACATTGTACATGTAGCAAGTCTATGAAACTTGACATTACAACAGAACTCAGAGGCCAGACATTGTACATGTAACAAGTCTAAGAAACTTCACATTGCAACAGGACTCAAAAAATATTATGATTCAAAGTCTTGAAAATTGTCATTGTTACAAGACTTAGAAACTTGACTGGTCATAAGACTTTAAGAATTTATGATTACAGAACTCAAAGAAGGAAACAAAACTTGTCCTAGTAAAAAGAGTTTTCAATTTGACATGTTGACAAAACTTAGAAACTTGACACGATAACAGTACTTAGAAACCTGACTTGGTAACAAAACCTAGAAACTCGACATAGTTTTATACGACAAAAGCAAACATTAACTTCATAGATAAATCAACAAATGAAAATCGTCATTTCCGATGTTTCAAAATTCATAATTAAAGGCACGTGTTAATTGAATTGTTAATTACGTGTTTTGCTATATTTCAGTTCTGTTAGAGGAATACTATATGACCAGGTGTGAAGGAAGTGTTGAAGGAACTCCTGACAACGTCCACAAATCACAATATGTAAATCTGATCTATTAAAGAATTAACAAGATTTTTCATATTACTTGTATTTTACAATGTTTCTGATGACGAGACTGCATTAATAGTATAGTGACTATACGTACAATTAATTACACCATATAGGTGTGATATAAGTATTTGTCTCCCTGATACAGGTTATATCATTGGAGGGCAACACCCTAGGGTGATATTGCATGTCGACCAATTTTGTCACCAAAATAATCTCGTTGCGTCGACATGTCCTGATAATTAAGTCGACTTATCGTTGAATAATTATCATGATAGTTATCATTATCTCGCTTTCGTGATAATTAACTCAACATATCATGATCAATTTCTCTTTTGTCGACATACATTACTGTGTCCCCTTATTTCGACACTACCAAGCCACCTACTGTCATCACCCCACTATTACATTTCCGCGCGTTATGCTAAAAATAGAACAGAAATATCCGGAACAACTCATTTTCGACATAGAAACATGCGCAGACGAAGTACTGTAATGTCAATGGCCGCTGACTGTACAAATACAGGTGGTCAGTAGTCAATGACATATGACTACAGAATAAGGCAGCTCATACTCCATAAGCTGTATTCAATTGATGAATAAGATATTTCAAGGATCCCCGTATATGTCAAAAAAGTAACCGAAGTGTTGGACGCTGTTTTCACGGGTATGACTATAGCCTTGAAAAGCATTTCTGAAAAGAAAACCATACCTTGCAGAACTCGTGTTAGAAATACGGAATTAGAATGGAAATTACTATCTAAATCCGCGTGGGAAATAATAAAGATGAAATAAACAGAATTTAATCAACAATATTAATCTGAGTGTAAAATTTCAACTGGACTAGACCGGGATTCGAACGCTGGGACTTCAGATTGCTATACTATCGCTCTAACCTATTAAGCTCCCTGGTCAACGGAAGTTGAGGGGAGGCTACTGTATAAAGAAGAACAAAACCACAATGCAGTCGGACAGGGATCCTTAAGCGCCTTAGAGTGGTTGATGCTGATTGGAAAGAGTACTACTTCAATGTCGTTTTATCATTATTCTACCACGTTTATGATGTATCGACACTTTTCATTGGTCAATAACTACGGATTATTTAGGGGATAGTACGTTGTTTTGATTGGCTATACCGGTCTCGAGTTCAAACCAAATTTCATGTTCTGATCGCTAGCATAGACAAGAAAAACAACGTACTGTCTGTTAAGAAACATTGTATGTCCTTGCTACAAGTACGTAGTAAAGTACTGTGCGACCTGTGCTGGCGACGTGTCGTTCTGCATCGGACTGACCACTCAGAAAGAAGCTTTCAAAAGTCGGTAATTTGACCCCGCCCATACTGGAGAGCTCTCGATCTGTGTGTGGATCAAATTCTTACATTTCCATGTCAGTATGCATGCAAATCTGTGCGTATCGACAACATTGGTGACTATTTGTTTAGATTTGTGAAGAGTTTTGTGTTAGTTCATACATCTGCATCTTTCACTGTTCTGTCAAACAGTTTGCCTTCCACAGTGTTGCGTAGCGTCTCATCAGACTTAAAAACAGACATAAATACATATTCAAAGGAGAAAGACGGAAACAGTGTGTGTGTATATAATGTGTGTGTGTGTGTGTGTGTGTGTGTGTGTGTGTGTGTGTGTGTGTGTGTGTGTGTGTGTGTGTGTGTGTGTGTGTGTGTGTGTGTGTNTTGTGTGTGTATTTCTTCGGCTGGCTCCATAAGCCAGTAGCTCGACCTGTCCGGCTACAGTAACGGCCTCTGGGGACAAGCCCCAACCGGCATAGCTCTTGCCATTGGTCGAATGAAAAGCCAGCCTATATTGTTATTTGAAAGGTAAGAGAAGTAGGTCCTTGCTTGAAATATGCCAAGTCAGGGGCCTCAGCCATAGCAGTTAGGAAAGAGTTCCAGTGGGGGATAATTGATGTGAGAAACTATGCCTTAAAGTGTTTTTAGAGAATGAGAGACAGTAATATTTAAAGGAGTGATTTCGTCGGGTGGAAGATGTAGAGGCTTTTAGGTAGTCCGTGGCTCGGATGTCTGATAAATCATGGGTAATTTTGTACATGGTTGTAAGCTGAATCTTGAGAGGCGTTTTGATTTTAGTGAGTCCTATTGTAAGAATGATATCATGACAGATACACTGACGGTGTTACGGTATCTGTTAGTGGTGTAACGAACTGCTCCTTTTGAATCATTTCCAGCTGGTCAATCTGGTTCTTGGTGTGGGGGCTCCATACAGCTGAGCAGTACTCCAGGTTGGGCCGAACAAGTGTGTAATATGCGCGGGACTTGGTATCTTCGTTGGAAATCTTCAGATTTCTTCTGCGGAATCCAAGCGTGCTGTTCGCCTTCTAATAAACTCTATCGGTATGATGTTTTCGTGTGAGATTTGCTGAGAGATCCACCCCAAGATACTTGCTGGTACTGGTATCTTCACAGAAGTGACCTTTGAGATTGTACTGGGCATACGACGCATGTGAAATGATTCATTTGATTTCGGATCTAACTAGATGCCTTCACACGGATGGAAGGAACGTTTCAGTAATAAATAGAGGTAAGAACAAGGAACGTTTACTTTTTATATTTTACTTCATTCAACAAATACATTCCATCGGTCCTTTCTGTTCTGTTGCCTGCTAGCCTTATCAGCGGGATTTCGCTAAGAGGCGATCTTGACGCCATATTGGTTTGGTTAGAAACGGGGCGTGGCGATGGGAGGAGCTTAATTTATACGATTGATCATGATTCTATTACAAATTAGAACATGGTCCGTATCCAATCAAAACACGCGTTGCAAACGAATCGTGTTAGAATGGACGATAGACCATGCGCGCGCGTGTATTCTTTTCCAGCAGGCCAACGCTCTTCCAAAAGCCTCCCCGCAAGTGTACCGGTAAACAGGCGAGTCGCGGGATTAGTTACATCTGTGAAATGATCGAGGAGTCCCGCATTTAATTATGTATTTATTTGAAGATTTGCTAGTGGTCAAACATAATATATTTAACCTCTAGGTCTACTTAAAATCTGTCAAAGTCACGGCCAGAATGTTCCGCTAAACTTACTGAGAGGACAAGCTTGAAATAATGTCAAACGCTGATTTCGTGTGTTGACGAGTTATTTTGATAAATAGGCGGATTTGATTGATTGATATAAACATCTGGCATAAAATATGACGTCAGTGTTTATTGTTTATCCTCTGTCGACCGATTGGCGACTGAACTAAAGAAAATCCTTTCCAAAAATATCAAGGTTAGATAGACAAAATAGATAAATGATAAAAACGCGCAGCTTGAAGTAAAATGAAGACATATATAGACATCACGTGATGTTTGTTAGCGAGCGTAAACGAACAGCTTAATTAAAATATTTGCATTATATAGGTATTTTTGCTTATCAAAGGACACTGAGCTAACCACGAAAAAGTCTTTCGTTACATTTGACTTGGTAGAATAGATATAATCGCCATATATTTGTATATTATGGTACATACAAAAATGTATATAAAACCAACCCAGGCCGCAAGCGGTCTTCGTTAATTAGTTTGTCCAACATTGTCCCACCCCAGTTATATATTCCAACATTATACACGCAAATACGTCGAATATTTCTTAATTATACCTGTTTTATTTTTCAATTGCTACCAGCACAACACTGTATAGTATAAACCGCTAGATGCTTTCTTCATATGACAAATCTAAAACCAACACGATACCCATAAAACAAAGCTCCTCTCTCTCTGGTGATAGCAAAGCAACAAAGGGAATATATTACTTATCTCCACAAACTGCAGATAAAACATGTTATCTAGAAGGATATTTTTTATATTAAAATCAAAACCTGCAAATCTGGTCATGTTGATTATTTAAAGATTTCCTCAACGTAGATTGAAGGCGTTTAGACAGGAACTAGTTGGAGGTAGTTTCGTGGTAAACACCACATATATATATCAAGAAACTGCAGCTAAAACCAAGCTCTGTCAATTAACATCGATATGTGAATCATAAGTACATACAGTACATACAAATTTAAATGAAAACATGAGTCTGTGCCAAGACGAGTTTATTTTCGTGGATTTGTGTAGAACAATCTTATGAAATGGTTTGAATTTAACATCACATTTCCCTTAAAACCTGGTGGAACACTTTGGGTTCTGTATTGAAAAGGTTTCTGATGCAAGAAACTTGGCATCTTCTCTAGTCCAGGGTACCAGGAGTGTATGTAGACCGGATCGTATCGTACCCGGATCGTATCGTACCGGATCCTATCGTACGGGATCGTTACCCTAGGCTAGCGAAGATGGAAACTTGGTAGATATTTAGCAAAATACAATGCAAAGTTAGGTAGGACTAATAAAACGTATAACCTGTTACTGCGTGAGATCAGGTTCTCACAGTCCAAGCCTAAAGTGAAAGACTACAGGTATCCCGTCTGGGGCCTCAAATAAATATCGCCCATGCACTACTTAAGCTATATAGTAATAATAACAATAACAATAATAATAAATTCTTTATTTAAAGAGGATAAATGACTGAGCAATACAAGTTAATACACATTTTCCGTCATGTCCTCAAATCATTTATTTATGCATTCATTCAATTCATACATTTAATGTATTCATTTTTGTTCTTCAAATAATTCATTCATCAATTCATTCATTCATTCATTCATTCATTTATTAATCACTTAGAACATTTGAATGTTCCCGCTTAAAAGGTAGTCCTTCCTTAAAAGAACACACTTTTTCAAAGTTAAGATTTTTTAATCTGCAACAACAGGACTCGAACAACATCAAAAAATACATATAACGTCAAAACAGAATATTTATAATGCAGATTGTCAATTTCGAGCCGTTAACGTGCATATGGTATGACGTTGGATATTTTTGTCTGAGAAGCGAGCAACTTTGTTCTTGGCAATTTTCCTAACAAGTGTTCTATGCATATTGGTTTGTGGCTAAAATGTGTAAATGGCTTAAACGACTTGGTTTTTTTTCTCTGTTGGATGATCCTCAAATGTTAGGTTAGAGTCTGATATGATGCTATGCCTTTCTTTGATTCTGTGTCAAGACGAGTTTATTGACGGAGCATGATAAGGGCATTTGTTGTAGTATTTTTTCAATATGCAAGTGTTTGGTTTTTCTTGTAGCGTTTGCAGCTGCCATTAACTTCTCCATCCTCCCACAATGTCTACATTGTTTTGTAGCGTTAACCTGCCCCCTGCCTTCTCTATGATCCTGAGTATTTCGGTGCCATTGGTGAATAGTAAGGAACATAGAGCAGAAAGGGTTGTTTTCGTCGAAAAGTGTCCAAATCATTTCAATGCTCATGGAGGGATTCAAATAACTTCAACACCAAATCGAAGCAAATCAACACGAAAATAATTATATGATAAACTTGCGTATTCTAAAATGTTGATAAAGAGTTTTATTTAGATATATTCAACTAATTATACAGTGTTTGAAAAAAATATTAAGGCATCGAAACAAGCTCCAACGAGCTTTCCAATGATGGAAGATACTGTGAATGTTTATTGCTATCAATCAAAAGGGTTTCCTTGACAGGTGAGCGTAGTAAGGATTTCTCTAATCTAAATGATTTTACAAACTAGTTTGATCCAGGTTACACTGGCTCGGTGACACATATTACAGACACAGCGGGCCTTTACTCAAGTACCGGGAAATGTCAAGTGGTCTAAAGCGTAACATAGTTTAATATGTAAGTGTTTTGTTTATGTCTTGTTTAAATGCACTACTCATTAATGACCTTGCGGGCAGGATGCACTTTACTGCAGCGTCGACTCCTAACAATCAGCATTGTTTTGTATGAAACATTACGGTATTTCTTGTGATATATGTTCGTACAATCACACTTAGCGCCTATAGTGTCCGTCTCAATCAATGTACTTCGGCATAATTTCCATCAATATAAATCATGTCACAGAAGAAATTAAGCTCTGCTTGTGATAGACTCCACGTGTTGGTGAGGTAGATTTGAAAGGTTTTTTTGTTTTTTGTTCATGTTTCATAATTGTGTATCATACTAGACTATGGTCAGTTCAGACAATTATTTATTCGCCTTTATTTGACGGAATGGAGAAACACATACAAAAACATGTTAAAGGAACCGAACCTGAACTTGCCCTAGCTCTTACAATTGGTTGTCCTTGGCGTTGGGTAAGTGGATTATTACACCACTGAACAAAGTTTTGGGTCAGGGGGTAAAAGCGGCCGGGTTTTGGGGGCGTCTGTCTGTAGGTAGGGGATTCCCGATCACTCACTAAGCTGAGATATGATACTTTTCTCTTTCATTATGATAGATGGTTTAAAGGTATTTATGAATAATCTGCGATTACCCCTAGCTGTGCTATTACAATGTTTTATTGTTTTTATACAAAGTTTTGTCGCAATAATAGCTCAAATAGTTGAATATTCTTGTTCGTATGTATGCAATTCTAAATAAAGATTCCTGTATCTTGTACTTCGTATCTTGTACGTGTTTGTGTTGGGGACTCTTGTAATATTGGACCTTGTAACAATCAGCCATCACCAATTGTTTCAACCATTTGATTGAATAAAAATACCTAAAATATAATGATTAGGTTGATTACCGATTAAAAAAGGATGTTCCCCCTTGTGACCGAGTTCCCCCGGCCAGGTTTCCTTCTGGGCCTCACTTTGATTATAATAAGTCAGAAAGAGCTATTGCCCCTGAGATCGACGGGGATTGACGCAAACGATAATATTATGGCGGCGAGTAGTCCTTGTCGATAGAGTCAGGACAAGGGGCCGAAGTGTTCTCCGAGACGTGTTACACTTCGCCCTCGTGAAAGATGACACTCCTTGAATGAACAAATGTACATTTAGGTATATATAAAACATGAAATTAACTATTATACGCTAGAGGATAGGTGACATATAGTTGTTGAATATATCTAGCTCAGAATGTGTTGATCGGAAATTGTCAGTTGGTAAAGATGATCTAAACGGACAAATTTCCTGCCACAGTTTAACACTGTGTATGTGGAAATGATAGGCTATGTACGTGCACGCATGTTGCTTCACTCAACAAAGTACATCATACCGTACACGACTCGCATGCTAACATTTTCAATACGGGGAAGGATTTGAAAAAAGCGTTGCACGTGCATTGATTATATGCAGGCGCATGCATTTTTATCAAGAAACCCACTTTATCGGAAACTTTCAGTACATGATCTATGTGCTAGAATAGTAAGTCCCCGGCGGTACGACGAGGTGTTCGCCAATCAATGGCAAGCATAAAAAAACCACCAGGTCGACTTTAACTTCGATACTGTGTTTAAAGTATTTTATATGGTGAAAAAATGTGATTAAAAGATGTTTCGCAATCATGAAAAAATGCCTTTAGTGTATTTGCATTTCGTGTATATGACTCGATTTCACCTGTATCTGACTCAAATGATCGTGTCGACTCGATATATCTTGTATGGACTCGAGTTATCGTGTATTGACTCGATTTATCGTGTATCTGACTCGAGCTATCGTGTATTGACTCGAATTATCATATATTTGATTCGAGGTATCGTGTATCTGACTCGAGTTATCGTATGTGCGACTGGAGATTTCATGTGTGTAATTCGAGTTATCGTGTCTCTGGCTCGAGTAACTCGTATGACAGTTTATCGTGCTCAAGTTAGTATATTATCAAATTTTGTTGTTAAAAACACTCTAAATTTCGTATCCTTTTTCATTTTTGAGTAACTGCATACGGCTTAAGTCAGGTTAATGTAAGTAAAAGTGACACGACGTAGAACCACCCCAGAAGTCCTAGATAAACCAAGCGCTATAATAATAGGGATGAAATCATACGAACAGTCTGTATTAATGTACCCAAACATCTTAAAGTTGTTCGACAAACACAGATTCAGGTTACTACTAAAATTAAGAGAGTGTGAGGTCTATCAAGTATCAATTATAAACAGAGGAGATGTAGATTTTCCGCAGTAACCGTTTTCGTGTTATACCCTGGCATAGATAAGGGGGGAAAATGAGGCAATGTCAAACTTAATACCTTGTCACTGAAAATAGCTCCCAATACAATGCTATTCACTTGCTGTTGTGAAAAAGAGTACGTTTTCATCAAAATGCAGAAACTTTAATTTTTGCTTACTCTATCTCAGGTCAAGTGGAAAAAAAAGAAGTGAGCATTACATCAACTCACAAAGTCGAAATAGCACTGAAAGTCTAAACGAAAATACAATAACAGAAAGCAATGCCACACCAAAACCAAAATGAAGAAATGAAGATAACAACATGAAGCGAAAGCACACCAAAACAAGAGGAAGCAAAACAAAAGGAGAAGACAACATCAGGACTGAGGAACCGCAAAACAAAAGGACAAACAACACCAGGAATGTAGGGCTAAACGAACAAACGAAAGACATAATTAGATCCCACAACGAAACAAAAACAAAGGGATAATTGTTTTTTTTTTTTTTTTTTATCAAAAAGCACAAACTTGACTTATTTATTGTAGCAAATTTCTACCATCGGCATACAACTAACGTAAGTTTTGAGTTACGTATGTCAAAATATTTTTTTTATGATGAAGACTTAATATGGTAATATGTCGACATGCTTTATTAATTCATAATTTCGCATTATCCTAAAAACAATTGGTTAGATTATTACGTAATTGGCTTTTTGATTTCTGGTGTTTACTTGGGAGTGACAACGACTAGATAATTATGTATCTCACGGTTATAATTCCGACATATTTAACCAAACACAAGGTATAATGATAAGTAGACTTAATACTTAATACTTAATCACATGGCCCTTTCTTGGAAAAAAATGAACTGCCCTTTTTCTGTTTTGCTTAATTAAGTGGTAAGTTGGCATCATATCTGAGCATTTACATAATGAAAAGCCGTGTTATTTACTTACGTATAGATATCTCAGCAAATGTGATGATATGTCGGCAATTTAAACAATATGTTAACATCTTTTCAGATCGTGTCGACATCTTTTGAAAAATATGTTGACATACCTAAGACCTTTGTCTATGGCAGAAATGTGCCACCATATACTTACATGTTTAACAGAGGCAATTATCTCATTTTGTATATGAATGTTGGACTGATTTTTACTGGTGCCGAGTACGGTAAGTGAATACATAAATAATACCATTTTTACATCAACACTAAACACCAACTGTAATTGCTAGCTAGAAAGCATCTACCCCTTTTCATCAACGATTGGAACCCATTAGTGTTTAAAAATGTTTAAAGTAACTTGAGTGTCGGTGCTTTCTGTACCAGTTACCCCTCTAGCAAATTTGTATGTAATGATCATCTTCCCATGTATTCACATTAGCTAAATGCCAAATCATCTATGTTTTTATTCTGGTAGAATAGATCGTGACATTATCACAAATAGAGACGGCATAGTTAAACAGCCGTTCAAGCTTAACTAAATATCAACGGGGATTCTGAGTCATAGATCGGAAAACAATTTAATTTTTTTTTACAAACTTGAAATAAAACATGGATCTCATAAAAACAGGTATTGTCAACCAAAGCAAGTGAAAAAATAAAGCTAGGTAGGAAATTTTAGAATTTGTTCTCTTCGTTTTTTTTACTAGATTGAAAACAAGCTTGCCTGACTTGCTCTGTTGGTACCATGCCAATCATATCGGGTAAGTGAGCGCAGTCAGCGTGTCAGTTTTCAGTTTATCTTTTTTTTTAAAGTATATATACGTAAACAAATTTTTAATGGCAGTCTATATGTCTAGTGATAGGTTTCAAAAGTTATTCATTTATGTACACATGAGTTGTGCAAGAAAATCGCTGGTTAAAACGGATAATATGCACTTGTGAGGTTTTTTTGGACACTCCAGCAACAGTTGAAACGACACAAATATGAGGGTCCTGATTATCAGTTGGCTAATTTCGACAGGTAAAGTAGAATGTATTTACAGCGGTTCCGTTTATGACTAAACTTTTGAATTTGATTTTTTCTCCTGTAGATTAATGTTCTGACTAATACCGTCTTACGTGAAAAAGGATTTAGTAATGAAATGTAGCTATCATCACATCACTTCAACTCAGATTTCTGTAACGTATATTTCTGAAAAGCAGATATAGTTACTAATAAATAGCATTCACTGAATAATAACAATAACGTATAACGCTTTTAAACAGGTAAACAAACACGTTCAGTATAAGTATACATTAATATACTCCATATTACTGAAGATGTTATTTTACATACACTTTACATGTTTGAAAAACAGTTCATAGAAATAGGAGTAATGAAACAAATTTACCATGTAATGCTGATAACATTATCAAATTCCTTTATATTATTTAGGTACCTTCCCTACTGTTTCAACGGTATTTTAGACGTATCAGGATTTACAAATGTTTAGCCCCTACCATCATCCATGAATCCTAGAAAGACGAAACAGCTGTATGATGCAGTGTATTTTTTGTCTTTTCCATATTGTATCTATTACCAATCTGTTTGTGTGTTACATTTATGTTTATGTTAAGTTGTTTATAACATACAATTGGAGTATCCAACTAACTATTTACTTATAGTATTGTATATCTTGAAGAACAAAGACGTGATAGGCCTGTTGCAGTTAACAGTAAATACAGAAAACTTAATACGCGATCGCAATATAACTACATATAACAAATTGCGTTATGAAATGCATAAAAAGAAATAAATGCCACTTGATTTAAAATAAAATGGCAACTGTTTATATCAGATGGAGTAACAACGTGAAATTATATATATTATATTATATAAAATCATATATGATATTATATTATATCATATCAAATTATAAATGATATTATATTATTTTATTAATGATGTTATATAATATAAAATTATATATGATGTTATATAATATAAAATTATATATGATGTGATATGATATTAAATCACAAATGATATTAAGTGTTTGAAATGCAATATAAACATAAATGTACATGTATAATGTTTCATGTTTGTTAAAATAAATACAACTGCATATTTTATACAATGTATACAGCTTATGATAGGACAGTAATACCACAAGAAATACAACTTAAATGATAAAATGTGTATAATCAGAAAGCACCAAAACCATAGTGTACATTTTACATGAAAAATACATATAGCCATGGTTGAACACAGGCGTTCCTTTACATTGAAGACAGGTATGATAGTGAACAGGGGTCAGAAAAAAAGGCAAAAAAAACAAAATCTGAGGAAAGGGCGTCTAAAAATCATGAAAAGTTGTATTTTGGTCTTTGAAAAAAACGTTTAATTAATAAAATCTTTAGCGATAAAACTAACATCGGTGACAACGCGAGAGCTTAAAAAATGAACACCAAATTAGCGTTCATCACTACAGTTGGTGAGCTACGACAACACAAGACATTAAAATCGGGAATATAACAACTGACGAAGGAGAATACCCGAGTTCTATGAGATCCAGGTCGAGTACCTACACTTACCAATATACAAACATATACATGTACTAGGATATCTAACACGTGACGCTGAGCATCGCTGGTCACATGACAAGTGTAAGTGCAATATATGTTGATCTTCTCGTACTATTACGTTGACTAAATTCAAATCTTATTTAATTAATCTGCTCAAAAACCTTTTCATTTTTTTTTACCGATAGCGTTGCGAGCATTCGTCTGCCAAGACTACAGTTTTGACAAGGAGAATGAACTCCGAACACTTCTGTTTAAGAACAACTCTTACAACCTATTTGCGCGTCCAGAGCCTACTGTAAATGTTGATGTGTCGTTAAATATCATCAATTTCAACGATTTGGTAAGGAGTTATTTATTTGTATTGTTTTGAAAGTTCGATGTTAATTTCTCCTTGGTTTTGATGTCTCCTCGGTCATCGTTATTTTCCGTTATATGCTAGCTCTTCATTCAGTTTTTGATCAAATGTGTTGACGCTTTGATACTAATTTTGTATCTGTTGTTACCCATGTACACTTAAATCTGAAAAATTGTTCATACAAATGGTATACATTATCTCAAAACTATTTCAAAATATGGTTTGCTCGACTTTTTCAAACCTTATTTTATAAAACTCAAGTGATTCCATGTTTTCATTATGGATAATTGCTCTTCATAGATATTGTCAAAAATGGTAAGTGCAGAACTAATGTGACTTAGTCATGGGCTTAATATCTTCGAAATATCGAGACTTAATAATCTATAATATTGTGTTTTGATATTGATTTATAGAAACAATTTTGTTTATTGTCATTTTGACACTTATGTATTTATATTTGATGCAAAAATTGGATTGTATTCTGCATGACAGGAATATGATACGAAATTTAAAAATCACATGAAGACTGCTTCTCAAGGCCTTTCGCTGTTACACAGCTCTGTGTGAGAATGCTTTTATTTTGAAGGTACAATCAAATAATGTTATATGTAGCGGACGTACATTATTACGTAATACAATACACACGAAAGTACAAAATAAAGTTGTAGTAATTTAACTTCCACACAATATTCATATTCAAGTACGCAATGATCCGCGAAAGGAATCAATAACAAATACGGTTATTCGATTTTTATGAGTTCCACATGCTGACTTGAGGATATGTAGCTTGTAAATAACTATCAACCATCAGTATACCCGAATATAATTTATTTGAATAGTCTATCTATAAACATATCACGTCTTTCGTCATGTTTGTCCCTTTAAATGCATTTCGAGTAGTTATACCCCTAATGTTAATGCGGTTATGACGTCTACGATGTATAATTGTCAAAACATGTGTGTTATTTAAAGTGAAATCTGTTTTGCCCTGGGCTTATAAAGAGTCCCTTTATGTCTCTTAATATCAAATATATTATTAAAATGAGAATTTTAAAAATAGATATCTAATTGACAGTGTGTTTGTAAAATAAATGACTACTTTAAACCTTTAATTTAATAGTTTTTTTTTAAATTTTAGAATATCAGAGACCAGCAGTTAACAACGACAGGATACTTTTTCATGGTAAGTAACCTGTTAATACATACATTTGATATGCAGTTAAAAAGCAAGTATGGGAAGAAAACTATCGTAAACATTCGTCAAGCATCTTAAATAAATACATCGAAATCCAAGGAACAAAAATTCGGAGATACCTAATTTACTCAAATCTGTTAATACTTTATATTTACTCGAATTCGATTAAACTTTTAAAAGTTAGCAGGAATTCGGTTTAACTTGCTTAATTGTTTCGAATTTTATAACACCTTTTATAATTAACGTTTTAATGATGCCTTTCAAAGTAAAATCAAATTCAATGAAACCTTTACAAATAATGAACTCAAATTCTGTGATACCTCTGATAAGTAGCTTATTGAATTCAGTTTTACTTTCATAAATAACTTGACTCAAGTAGTATCTGTCATATTTTACTCGAATTCGAACATATATTTTTCGAACTTTTCACGATACTGGTGATACCTTTCATAATTAAATCGAATTTTGTAACATCTTTGATTAAAACAATGTGAAAACCGAAAAACATTCTTACAAAAATTAGTTATTCTAATCTAAATATTTGAATTTCACTTAAAATTACAGATGGATAATTAACTCATATTTTAATGAATATCAGAAGAAATATAACTTCCCTATCGCATTGTATTATTTGCATTGTTTCAAACATTTCTGAAATTGCAATAATTAATCTGTTCTAGGAAACATATGTACCTTGCCACATTTACCATTTTTAAGTATTCTTAAGTCATTCATATCATACAAACATACATTTAAAGGATCTAGTGTTATATGGCACTTTACCGTTGATATAATAAGTAATATTTGCATCATAATCTAGTCCTATTTGTTTTGTATCGTCCTCTGATATTTCAAATCGTCGATCTGTGTATATTTTCACGTAATGTAACTATTTTGTGTTTCTCGACAAAAGAGCCTATTGCTCACATGTAGTGTGAATACGCGCAATTGTCCTTTTGAAATAAATCTGAAAAGCCTCTTTAAGGGTGAAAGATGATAGCTCTGAAGTCGGTCGTTATATCTTATTTATTTTATATATATTTTGAAGCCCATAACACTTGTATCTATGTAAACAACGATATGTTGAAGATATTTTGATATACCCGATGTTATATAGAAAACAGATTAAAACGCCAATAATGTATTCCTGTGTAGAGGTGGACGGATGGTCGCCTATTCTGGGATGATTTAATGCCATACAATCTGGACGTTCCAGTCATTTTTACGTCAGAAGAATACGTTTGGCATCCAGCATTGATCGTAGAGAATTCGTGAGTATTCCTACAAACACCGTAACATCAGTTACTTAACTTTGTAGTCATACATGTTTTCAAATATATCTTTCATATTTTGTTTTAAAAATAACGGCAGAATTTTAATTAATTCATTCATTATATATATTTTACATTATTGACATACTGTCGGCTGTGGGTTTTTTTTTGTCATTTTTCTAATAGAATACGTGTGAAAGAATATGTGATGTTAAATTTAAAAAAAAATCTACATGAACATTGCTGATGGAAATGTGTTGCTGTTTTTCCTGTCGATTTCCTAAATGTCAATGGTCAACACCTAAAATAACTTTTTTACCATTATTGATTCTTCAAATACTGATATTTATTATTTTGATATACCCGATGTATACTTTTTGTAATTACTCATACAAAAGGGTTTACTGTAATGTCTATAAAGTTCGATGTTTGTATGATTCTGACTGTGTCGTTCGAGAGGCCAGCCTTTTTCCTTGGAAAGATAATATTGTTTGATTTGATAATGGTATGCAAAGAATAAACACAAGATATCTCATGGAATTAAAGAACTGATAATTGTGATAAACATTCCAAAGTTTTACACTTTTATATACTACGAAACCAATATTTCCAATACTGGTAAATAAATTTATGAAGTTTCGCCAGAACGTTTTCATCGTTTACAAATAAGGATTCGTGAAATGATATTACTCCGTTCAATAGTCATTGTTTGGACGAAAATTCCCAATGATTTTTCCGCTTGGTCTTTGTATGTCACATTGGGTTGCAGATGGCTGTGAAACTGTGAAATTGTGCATGAGTCTATATTGCATGTTTCCTTGCTAATGCCTTACTAATTTACACCTGGAAAACAATTACAATGGTATTACATATGTAGTCATTTTATTCTTTAGTTATCTTGGCATTTGATGTAAGCACATGTATTTCAATGTCAAACGTAACACATTGTTCAATTATTATATACGACAACAACTGAAACGTATTTTCAATATTGTGATGTGAATGCAACACAGTTTCGGCCATACCTATTCCATAGTGCGCGGTAGGTTCACGTGCGGTGACGTCATCATGCCATTATTGTCCTCGATGGTCTTAACATTTTGACGGAAAACCCCGAACAATTTCAAATAAAAAATCATTCAGGTGTAATCCCGCCTGACATAAGTGGTTTATAGAACGTTTATTGTAAATTTTGCGGTTCTGAAGCCTCAGGCACCCATTACACACATTCTACTTTCGATCTCTTGATGAGGCATTGAGTTTGGGGATAACAAATGTATCGCTGTTATTCCGTGTCTTTCAGGATTAGCGACATATCGGTGATAAGTGACAGCGGCAGTCCAATTTTGGTAGATTCCAAGGGATCGCTAACCTGGAGACCTTCGGGAATATTTGCTACCTACTGTGATGTAGATATACAACTATATCCGTTTGATACACAAATATGTTCCATCAGTTTGACGTCGTTAGCTTACAGTATGAAAGAAGTAAATCTCGTTTTCAACCCCAATCCTGTGGATACGGAAGATTTGAATGAGAATGGAGAATGGATTTACAATGGGTATTCAACTTCTAGAGAGCTCGTGACAAGAGAAAGTTTGACATACTCCGTTTTGATTTTTAATTTCGTATTGAAGCGTAGGCCACTATACCATGTACTGAACACTTTTATTCCCACAATATCACTTGCCTTTCTCACGTGTATGGTGTTCAAGCTTCCTGCCGACTCGGGTGAAAAGATTGGGTACGCGCTGACAATTGTCCTGTCGTATGCTGTTTACTTGACGTTGGTAGCGGACAGCACCCCTTCCTCCTCCACGACAGTTTCACTTTTATGTAAGCATATGTTTTCATATAATTTTCTTTGTAGATTTTTCACTGACTCTTAATTGCTATACAATGAAAATGAGAAGTATATATACATATTATATACCAGTATATACGAGTCAAAGAAGTAATACCAACTGTAAAATTTCATAAAACACTGTACCCTTACTAACGTATGTTTGCAGGATGCGAATTTTGAAAATTGGTGCATGGGGCAAGGAATAAATTCCGACAGTGTAGAAAGTATGAGATTGTAAAATTTTCGTAGCAACCCGCTCCTTTATCGAAATACAGAGTTTCGTGTCGTCGTTGTCAATCTGTATAGAGCGGATTGCTCAGAAACATTGACAACCTCATACTGTCTACACTATTGGAATCAATACAATGTACCTTGCCACACTTACCTATTTTTGTATTCTTAATTCATATCCTACAAACATACATTTTTAGGGATCTAGTATTTTATGGAATTTTACCGTTGATCTAATACGTAATATTAGCATCATATTCTAGTCCTATTTGTTGTGTATCGTCCTTCTGATTGTTCTATAATATTTCTATTTGTTGTTTTTCTTAAAGCAGCCTATTGCTCACATGTAGTGTAAATACATGCAATTGTCCTTTTGAAATAAATCTGAAGAGCCCTTTGAATGGTGAAAGGTGATAGTTCTGAAGTCGGTCGTTATATCTTATTTATTGTATATGTATTATGAAACCCATAGCAATTGTAACTATATAAACAACGATATGTTGAAGATATTTTAATATACCCGATGTTATGTAGGAACTGGTCACAAAGATCGACTTCGATATGTATGTGGGAATGAACAATTCAGAGATCGTATTAATAAATAATTCAATTTGATATAAAATCTACATTATGTGTAAGATCTTTTGGTAAATATTTATGTTATATGTTTCTATGTCTTTTCCAGCAATCTATCTTGTCACAACACTTATCCTTGGAATGCTGTCAGTGGTCTTGACCATTTTTGTCCTTGACTGTCACCATGCCGACGAGGTCAAGCCAGTTCCGAAACTACTCCAGCAATTTTGTAGAATGAACTTGATCAGCAAATGGTGTGCAAAGATTAAACATCGAGAAAAGGTCTCAGATAGTGTAGATACAATCCCCACAACCGAGGAGAACGTCGACATATCTTTGACTTTGGACAAATTGGCGGGAAAAGAAGAGGTAACCTGGAGAGATGTAGCCCGAACACTCGACTGCTTGTTCCTTTGGTTGTATTTTTTCATAGTTTTTGTCGGAACGAGTGCCTTAGTCATCACGTTTGCTATTGCTTATCATCAGTAATATCACTTGTGTGTGTATCTCATCAATAATACATGCTATACCTGTTTATGTATGTTCAGTTGACGTACTTGCCAAAGTTTGATCAGTAGAGTCGTCCGGGTGTTTAGTTCTCTGGGTATTTATAGCCCAAAGACTATAGCCACGGATCTAAAATTCTGCCGGAGTTTTGCTTGTAATCGCATCAGTGATATAACTATACATTTGTTGGAGAATAGTGTGATGCCCGATTGCAAGTTTGATACAATAAATGGTATTTTTTCTTAAAAATGTATTCAAAATTAATTAATTAGTACTCTTTTATAAGATATGAATTTTGACATGCTAAAAATAGCACACATGCCTTTATATGGTCAAACAGGGAGCGAGGCATCCGTGTCTTACAGACACATTTCTATTTTTTTGAAAAAAATATGTTATTGTTTAATTATGTAACAGAATTAATGCAAGGTATTTTGTTTCCGGGACCTGACAACAGGATTCAGCAGTTTCAAGCACTTCAGTGATATGCCAAGAGAACTACGTGGCCCTTGGCCTCTTGTTATCAGTATCAGTTCATGTTTACGTAGAATTAGTATTGAGTTCTTTTGTACGTATTATTTTCAGTAGGAGTCTTATCATTTCCTTTTGTATGGAATACAGTGTGTTTCGCGAACATCCTCAACAAGAAACAAGAACTCGAAAACAGTCTAGATTAGATGTCATTTAGATGTATTAAAAGCTACACGTTACGTGTACTTTCGACATTTTAATTTTTGTGGTATTGTTCGTTCTTAATAATATTTTTAAACGGAGCACGTTATTACAATTGTACGAAGAAATGATAAATGTATGGTGAATGAACGACATTTTGTAACGTGCGATAACATGTCTAGCAAGATTCTTGTCTGTAATATATACAATATATATGAAACATTTATATATTCGTCGACTTGTAATTTCCAACTACACCTGATATAATTTTCATTATAAAATCCAAACATGTTACGAAGGAGACGACGCAGCCTATGGTAGGGGGACTGTGAGTAGAATCACAATGAGGCCAACATTTAATATATAAATGAGTGGTGAAGAATGTTTTCGATATTTTGCATAATTTATCTAGACAGATTTTCCATAAATTAACAGATTTTAGATTTTACAATAGTATGCTCCTAAAGTTTTAACTGAATTAATAAAAAAGACCGATTTAAAAGGGTGTGATTTGTCGTTTGTTGTTTACCTCCTAATAAAAGGTACAAGTAAGGACATTTAAGAATGTGCCATGGTTTTAAACCATAGAACCCGGAGAAAACCAACCGACCTGCAACAAGTATATGGGGACTGCCCTTCGTAGACCACTAACCCGCGACCGAGTGGTGGAGGACTAGTGAACGTAGACCCCTAACCCGCGACCGAGTGGTGGAGGAGTACTGATCGTAGACCACTTACCCGCGACCGGGTGGTGGAGGACTAGTGATCGTAGACCCCTAACCCGCGACCGAGTGGTGGAGGACTAATGATCGTAGAACACTAACCTGCGACCGAGTGGTGGAGGACTAATGATCGTAGAACACTAACCTGCGACCGAGTGGGGGAGGACTAGTGATCGTAGACCCCTAACCCGCGACCGAGTGGTGGAGGAGTACTGATCGTAGACCACTTACCCGCGACCGGGTGGTGGAGGACTAGTGATCGTAGACCACTAACCCGCGACCGAGTGGTGGAGGAGTAGTGATCGTAGACCACTTACCCGCGACCGAGTGGTGGAGGACTAGTGAACGTAGACCACTAACCCGCGACCGAGTGGTGGAGGACTAGTGATCGTAGAACACTAACCTGCGACCGAGTGGTGGAGGACTAGTGATCGTAGACATCTAACCCGCGACCGCGTGGTGGAGGACTAGTGATCGTAGAACCCTAACCTGCGACCGAGTGGTGGAGGACTAGGGATCGTAGACCACTAACCCGCGACCGAGGGGTGGAGGACTAGTGATCGTAGACCACTTACCCGCGACCGAGTGGTGGAGGACTTATCCGCGACCGAGTGGTGGAGGACTAGTGATCGTAGACCACTAACCCGCAACCGAGGGGTGGAGGACTAGTGATCGTAGAACACTAACCCGCGCCCGAGTGGTGGAGGACTAGTGATCGTCGACCACTTACCCGCGTCCGAGTGGTGGAGGACTTATCCGCGACCGAGGGGTGGAGGACTACTGATCGTAGACATCTAACACGCGACCGAGTGGTGGAGGACTAATGATCGTAGACCACTAACCCGCGGCCGAGTGGTTGAGGACTAGTGATCGTAGACCACTAACCTGCGACCGAGAGGTGGAGGACTAGTGATCGTAGAACACTAACCCGCGCCCGAGTGGTGGAGGACTAGTGATCGTAGACGACTAACCCGTGACCGAGTGGTGGAGGACTAGTGATCGTAGACCACTAACCCGCGACCGAGTGGTGGAGGATTAGTGATCGTAGAACACTAACCCGCGACCGAGTGGTGGAGGACTACTGATCGTAGACATCTAACCCGCGACCGAGTGGTGGAGGACTAGTGATCGTAGACCACTAACCCGCGACCGAGTGGTGGAGAACTAGTGATCGTAGACGGTCAGACGCCTTAACCACACATCCACCGCAGCCCTAAAATAAATACATCGAAATCCGAGGAACTAAAACTTAGTGATACCCAATTTACTCAAGTCTGGTGATACTTACATCATTTGCCCGAATTCGGTGATACTTTTCATAGTTAAGTCGAATTCGGTGGTAATAATAGATGATCACACTGTTTTTTCAGTGTTTGTCGTGGGAACAATTTCTCATCGCGAGCGCGTGGATAAAATCGAGAGGCCACCGCAGGTTTTATCAACGTGAGAGCGATGAGAAAATTGTTCGAAAGACAAACATTGAAAATACTGTATGATAAACTATTTATCATCTATATACTACTACCTTATATATTTCTCCATTTAAAAAATTCCACTCAACACCATGTTTTCCAACTGACTTCTAAGCTCAATGGTAAACGATTTGAAAAACGTAAACAAATAGAAGTTTTGTGCGGAGGAATATAATGAACCTTAAAACTACGTAGAATAAATATTTTAAAAACAATCCTATCGTCATTGGCTTTTCCATATGCACATTGACACCTGAAATGTTGTTGCTATTCTCACAAAATTTTCCCGTAACTTTGTTTTGATATGTTTATGACGGACTATTTTCTTACGCGGATCACTTTTGTGTGGACACTATTTCCGATTTCGGACGTCATCTGACGCGAGCAGACGTTCTTTCATGAGAAAATACGTTCCCAAGTGCTGGGAAATAGGAAAATTCGTTCTCAAGTTGTTCTCAAGATGTTCTCAAGTCGTTCTCAACTTCTTCTCATACTGACAACAAATGATAATGAACATGCTGCCAGTAGGTGGTATAAAGTAGTATATAGATGAAAACTTGCATTATTTCGAATTCGGTGATATGTTTTATAATCAACGTTAATTTAAAGATGCCTTTCAAAGTTAAATCAAATTCGATGAATTCTTTAATAATTAACTCACATCCTGTGATATCTTTGATAAGAAGCTTGTTGAATTCAGTTTTGCTTTCACAGGTGGTATCTACATTTTTAGCTTGAATTAGAACAGAAATATTTAAACATTTCACGAAACTGGTGATACCTTTCATAATTTGATCGAATTTGGTGACATCCTTGATTAAAATAATATGAAAACTGAAAACAATTCTCCCAAATATTAGTTATTCTAATCTAAAGATTTGAATTTCACTTCAACTTACAGATGGATAATTAACTCATTTTTAATGAGTATCAAAAGAAATATAACTTTCCTATCCCATGGTATGCTTGGTGTTGCTTCAAACTTCAACCAGTTTCTTGTCACTTCTTCACGTATGCCACGAACCCGCGACCGAGTGGTGGAGTGCTTGTGATTGTAGACGGCCAGACGTCTTAACCACCCGGCCACCTCAGCCCATCCCCATTTCAAAAGAAACAGAAAACAAATTTGTCTTATGTTGATGTTTTAATGTAGCAAAAGTATATACATATCATAACTATTAACTCAATAGCGAAGAATGGCAAAGCAATACAATAATAAATATTTTTGAAAACAATTTCTGTTTTAATGCTATTAATGTTATCAATTATTGCATATATTTTATCAGTTGGATTTTGTTAATAAAATACTTGTCATTTAATGACCTTTAAAGTACAGAATAATTACATACAGAACACATATTGGTCCTTCTGTAATAGCAATACTGAGAGATTTCATCTAAGTCATCGTCAATGAAAAAGATAACACCTTTGTTTTCTTTCACGGCTTATCAATCTGACAGAATGGCATTACATGGAAACTGACACAAACACTTGTAATTCAAACGAAATCGGTCCGGATCTAATTTTGAAAGTGATAATGTGAACAGTTTAATGATGTCATGGTGTAAATTTGTTTTAATAATGTTGCAATGACGTAGCTTGATGGAACATGGAACTCCGATTTTGAATTGCAAAAATAACTTGTGCAAACGAAATATTTAAGCTAATGGTAAGTCAACTTTTATATCGTGTGATCAATACATCTGAAATTAATGTTAAAACAAACAAACAAAACAAAAGTCTCAATTTATTATACACTGTATGCTATGGAATATCCATTGTGTTCCGACATTTTTAGATCACAGACAAAACCCTAATAGGAGTACAATAACATTGGTATAAACTCATATATTCACTGTAGCATATTGGTGTATCGGCCCAGATATACCAACACAAATTTGAGTCCTTTAAACCAAGAAAACATGATGAATAAATATCATACAGGACACTTTCTTTTGTAACTCTACATATTACTATGTCTCTGTCAAAAGTTATCATATATGACGACGTGATTGCTACTGATAACAAAGAGGAACATAAAGGAACTTAAACAGAACTTATCAAACAGTTTGATATATTTTGATATTTAAAACAATTCAATAATAGTAAATTATGATGTTAAGGATGTATGCTACCTCACTGTGTCGTATGTTACATTTTCTTTACTTTTAGAATGGCATTGGACTTTTAGAATGGTACTGGACTTTTAGAATGGTACTGGACTTTTAGAATGCTACTAGACTTTTAGAATGGTACTGGGTACTAGTTATTTAACTCTTATCGAGCATTGATAATACTTGATCAAATCTTAAAAGATCCAAAAGGGAAGTAACTCTATCACAAGTAACACATACGATGTGTATGGTAACATACCTTATTAAATCAAAAATCGAACAGGGATATCGTTATGCAACAAATGAAGGTCTAAGAAAATGATAACATATAAGAATATTTATACGGTTTATTGCAGGGTAGATTATAGATGATATGAGGGCTAAAGACACAACAAGTACAACTTTACATTATCAGCACTATTGTGTAGGTCATTCGATTTGCTAGACAAGGACGGAAATGAACTAAACTTGAAAATACTATTTTTTAATAATTTGCAGTATTATTTAGCGCGAACATAGCTTAGCAGCTAAGAATTATTAATCAGATGTTTTAAACAGAAATCCACCACGAGCAAATTATTATCAAATTTGATTGTCGCAGTAAAAACCTAATCATATGTGTAAAGACATATGTTGGTCTTAAAATAATCACAGATCAGAGCTTATCACAACAAAAGTCACTAAGTGACCGTGATCTTGTGAAAACAACGACAATTTCTGATAGGATTTATTTCCAAGTCTGACTACCCAACTAGAGTGGAGTAAACAGTTGCATTGGATGGTTACTATGGTTTCTGTGATGTTACATACAGGTGATGTGGTCATTTGAAAAGTTGGTAAAACAGACCCATAACATGCTTTCTCTAAATCCAACGGAACATGCACTCTCGAGGAACGTATTTTCCTTCAGCCTTGAAATATGTTATGACAACATCGAATTCTCGAAGGTTTGTGTGACGAGAGCTGAACCTTGGTATTTTAATGTTGCTCACCAAAGTGTGCATATAACCTTACAGATAAAAGGACTCCAGTATGTAAAGAACCTTTTAGAATCCAGAACAGAATGATTTACTACATATTTATAAGAGTGGGCCAATCAGGAGAACAAACTGTCTCCTTAAGGATTCAACAAACATGACATCTGGTGCGAAACTGTTCTCCCTGATTTATAGTCAGCAACAGAACGTGTCACACAGAAAAAAGTGATAAGAAATGATGTCATTTAGGACGACAAATGATATTTATATAGAGTAAAATGTTATATGTACACTCCATGTGTTCCTCTATAAAAACAAGTCCCGTGTAGGTTGTCACAACTAAATATGTATTTTGTCTTCGAATATTGACAGAAGGAGGATAATTAAAATCCCGATGACGATACCAATGTTGTGGTATATTATCGTCCTCAGGCGACCTGCCCCGGTGCGGATCAGTTCTGGAATCTAAAAAATAAAAATAAATATTATTAAAGAAGTGAATACACGGCTAATTAGTCGTTAGTTCGGTTCTTTTCTGGAGACTATGATTTCAGATAGCGCCGCATCCTTGCATGTTGCAGATAAGGACGCACGTATTTATAATTAATTTTGTCGATGGAGAGAGAGTCATATACAATTAACATTTTACTGAACCATATGGTCTTTGTGTTGTTTGGGACTTATCTGTGGGATTGGGGGGAACTATCAGGGATACCATATAGCTATATACACGTTATACAATAGTATTCAGGATACTAATCTGGTATCCCAGTGTTACTGTGTTATTTATTTATATTATATGTCATTGATCAATCATCTCTATAATGAATTCCTATTTTATTTCACTAAACTTAGAATATGTTTTAGAATTTTAATACAGAATATATTCATGAGAAGGCATAATTAGTAGAAACTCAGTATTCTGCGACGGAACTATTTTTAAAGGAAACACACGAAAGCAAAGGTTGGCATTTCGGCAAAATATCTGAAATTACTGGTTTGCCCGAATATTATTACATTTAAGTCTAACTGAAGAACATGAATCAAAGAAAGGACGATATGGAGGGAAAGCAATGAAGAAAGTTTCGCAAAAACTAATTTTGGGTATCATTCTTCCAACGCCATTTACGCGATAAGTAAGACTCATCTTCGCAAACGAAGATAAGTCTTACTTAAGACATCGAATCAGTAACCACTGTGCCTACTCATGTGGAAGCCCGTTGCATATGATACATTTGTGTATGAATCGTTGATTTGCAATAAACTTTCATGGATTGTCTCCCCTGATAATAACACAAAGCCTAGCGTAAATCTAGTTGGTCATTTTCCCTTACCATGTCAACCAAGGAGATGTAGAGAAAGAGACCAGCTGCGATAGAGAAGATCCACTGGCTGGCCCCAGCGTCTTTAGATAGTGACACTCCGATAAAGAATCCTAACAGGGCCGTTAGTGACGATAGAAGGTTCGCTATGAGCGCCTCCTTAAAACTCAGTCCATTTTGCATTAAAATAGCAAAGTCACCTAAAACGAAGAGTGAAACCAGGTTAACCACGTGTACATGATTTCATATAAATGAACCTCTCAATAGTTTGTATTTTGTTCAACCGTCTGCAAATTATGTAAGTAAATCGTCCCACATGTCTGAATTATCCAACAATACACACCTCAAAGTAAAAAAGGAAAACAGGTTTAAAAATATGTTTCCTCATAATAATAAATAACTCAACATTTCAAACAACATAACACCAAACGGAAACTGCATATGATGTGTTGAATTTATGATGTAAACACTTTGACCAAATACCAGCTACTCTCTTATACCAAAAGGAGTAGAGAACATTCCATGGACGCGGTATGGCAAAAATGCCTTGTTTCATATTATTTATTCATTTAATTATTTATTTAACTTTTAAGGAGTGGGAGTGGGGTAAGGTTATGACGTTTAACAAAACAGCAACATATTATGACATCTGCAATAACTGCCTTTATCATATCATATACTAGTAGCAAACTTTACACAACTAACCAACAAAACAGCATATCACTACCACTTTACATAAATCCTATGGCAACCTTTAGCGCATGATAATCATTATTATTCGTTCATTCAAATAACAAGTTCTGAACTAGTAGCATCCCTATCACATCAATAAGGTTAAACATTACAAACACAAGTACCTAGTTCTTGTGGTAGCTCGTGGCATATAATGGCCAGTGACGTCGATACTCCCTCTACGATGCTGCTGTTGAAGGAAGCTGCCACTGCCAACCCGTCTGTGAAGTTATGTATAGCGTCACCAATAACAATCATCACCACTATTGGTTTTACATCTGTAAATTATAAATTACACGTGAAGAGAAACGTTTTACAAAAATTACTGATTTATATAGGATCAACTATATAGAACTGGAAAAACAGAAATTACCTTGGATACATAAACCACTTGAATCCAGTCCACTCTAAAGAAACCCCATCTCAATAAGGTTTGTTCTGACTTTTAATTTTAAAAGTGTTTCTAGGATCGGGCCTTTCAGTAAAAATATCGTTGTTGATATAAGAAAACCTTTGGTGTAATAAAGTAAAATAAAAATGGTTTTCAGAATTCCTTTCCTTTTTTTGTTTTTACTAAACATAGCTTTACCTAAATACATTAAATTATTGTGTAATGGAACAATCATATAACCTATCATGTATGATACATGTTTTCGATCGGGGTTATTTTTGTCACTCTAATTATTGATAAACTGTTTAGTAAACAAGATTGTAGGAAGTACACAACTGTTCTCTTGACGTCTTTTAACTATACAGTAAGACGATCTTCACACATTTAGCTGTAGTTATCTCTCGTTAATAGAGTAACAAGGTAATTATCGGCGCGTGGATTCTTTTAAATCTTTCATTAGAATCATTAATTTAACATATTAATTCAGGAAATTATTCGACATATCCGAGTATACATACAATGATTTTGTGTCTCTTTTTCTTCTTTCTGGGTTTCCATCGTAGATGAAGTCTGGTGGTTCTGAAGATGAAGTCAAATATTGTAAAGATATGGTAAAATAGAAAATAAGGAGAAATAAATGGAGTTGTTATAATAGAAGTAAATATCGCCACGTTTCACTATTACATTTGTATTTGATTGAAGAGAGATAACTAAGGTCAAACATGTTTAAAATAATCTTGATGGAAAGGTGGTGTTTTCAAGGCGGTATTATAGATAAATGGTTGGCATAGCCCGACCTTTTTTTTTAGAAACAGTTAGTTGGTAAATAATCGACACATGTCGTAATTCATAGAATAGGAACGTCATGTTTTTGCACTCAGCAAATTGAGAGCAAACAGTAGTTGGATTCCTAGTTATGCTAGACGCTAATGTGATCAACAATTATAATTTGTACTGTGGTTCTATTTTAGGTACCGTACAATGTAATACTGAACTCGGCACTTTAGTTGGATCCTAAAGTCTTAATTGGAGTATTTCGGGCCTAAATAATTCTATCGCATGCAGAACTTCCGAAAAATGTCATTTCGAATAAACGTGATTTTCGTGGAACCCCCCCC
>NW_018408794.1:610225-635800 GCF_002113885.1 Mizuhopecten yessoensis | reverse complement strand
CCCCCCTCCGAAAAATACAATTTGGTTCTATAGCTACACTTAATGTACTAATCGACAGACAGCGTTCATGACCAAAGTGTTGCCTCGCCCGTCAGGTTTTTGTTAAGTTCATGGGTTAGCAACAAAAAGAACAACTTTAATATCCATTTCTTGCCGATATCATTTGGTTGCATGGTGATGCTTGAATAAAAAATACTATTATTTATCACTAACAATTCATTATTAAGTAATTTTATCCATTCAATTACAAGTTGAATTTGCATTTTCATATTTTATTTAAACGTTTACCTTTACCGTGTCTTCATTAACAGACCGCATCAATTTATGCATTATGATTACAATGCACACGTGTAGCAGCTAACGAGGGAAATATTTATACAGGTAATTTATGCAATGCGTACACACTATACACAGACTTCTCCGGTTGTTTGCTGTCAAACGACTTGATGTCAGAAATATATCTGACATATTTTGTTGTTGAGCATAAATGTTAAATCTAATAAACGAACAATAAAACTGTAGAAATATAAGTGGTAAAACAATTTTAAATTCTCTTCAATCGTATATAATATGAGTTTATGTTAATATCCATTGCCGTAAGATAACATAAAACAAATCCTACCAAAACTTTGTATATATTTATATCTAATGTACATACGATGTGTGTTCGGGCTGCTGTTCATAGTAAATGGGTGTTATAATATAAGACGATGAGATGAAACAATGCTATACATAAATAACTACACTGTGGACATAGGGCAACTGTCGTGTCAACCTGGCTTGGTACTTATATACATCACCGTCAAACTTCACCTATAAAAAGCCTCCCCAGCATCGGCTGGTGATTGTAGGACAAGCACAGTGTTACGGATATTTGCTTAAGTATATTGATTTATTGACAAATGTTAATGATGATGGAAAATATGTAACCCATCGAAATATTCACTTGTATCCGAATTTAACACGATCTGGTATAATTTCTTGTATTCGAAAACAGTTGTAACAACAATGCTAATAACTGTGAAATTAAGCATATAGTCTAATTCTACTGACTATTGGTTTTATTAATTTAATAAAACCTTTAAACAGTTTTCGTTGCTGTGACAATGCCACCTTTATATAGCACTATGTCTATTGACCTTGTCAAAGATCAGCGTTGAAAATATATTACAACACTTTGAAAATATTAATTGAAATTTGGACTCTGTTGGCATGTTGTCAATGTGATTAAATAATTATAAGAAGTAAAATACCCAGAAATTCATTTCAATAATATTTACATAGACAAATCAATTTAAAACTATAAATGAAAACATGTACACATGTACTAGTATTTTCCACATTGTAACAAAAACTTGTAAATTCGGGGAAATTCCTGAAAAACCAGTAACACTGTAGATACATTTATATACTTCTCTGAAAAACGAGATGTGACTTCGTTGTCAACATAAATATAACATGAAGGTAAAGCAACAGACATCAAACGGAGATCATAATTGATAAGATAAAAATAGGAACACATTGGTCATTTACTGTACACTAACGCCCGTAGAAATGAATCGGATCATTTATCACAGTTAATGCGACATTGGCTGCTCTGCCGGGAAACTCCCTACATCGTCCATACGTTAATAGAGCAGGATTTATTATGAGGTTATTACAACAATTTACGTGACAAACTTGTAAAACGCGTGCTTTAATATATTCATAATGTTACGCAATGCAACATCAAAACAACATTGAAAGATCCGTCTGTCATATGATTTAAAGTACATTTTAATTGATTTTGTAAATTTAATTAAAATTACGATTTATCGTTCAGTCATAAACGCGATACGAACATTTAGTATAACATGTAGTACTATAGGAGTTAATGTACCTTAAACAATTTACACTGACAACATTGAAAAAGTACAAGGAGAGTAAGACCAGGCGTTTCGGAACGTTTTTTCTGCTTCCTCGTCGACACTCGTAATACCGACCTATGTCAATTCAAATAATGTAACGTCCTATAATTGACAACCGGAGTAGCAACAACTTAGCACAATAATGAAAATAATAACAAAAATCGACTAACAAGTTACACAAAGAAATGTCAATGACATCATGATGGCGACCAAAAATATTGCCCATTATTTTCATCAATCTGCATCTCTTGAACACTTTAAAAAAAAAATTCCGTCAGCAGATAACATATATTTAAAAACAAATCATGTATTAAGAGCAAGCCATTGGATACCAAATCCACAGCGACATGTAAATGCCTTAGGTGTAGGAGTAGGGTTGTTACTATCAAGAAAGGCAACGACCGAATCTTTGATTTCAAGTTCAGGAGGGTATCAAAGATTGACGTGTTAAATATGTTTTTGCTATCTAAAGGCAACACATAGTCGTCGTCTCTTGAAGTGAAATTGAAGACTTGGAAAGACGTGTGTACCAGTCCTGATAACCCCCTCAATAGCAAAGCATTCATTTCGCAGTACATAAGAAAATCATTCCCAATTTAATTTTCTTACTGATTTGATTTCCATTAAAGCTAAAATGAAATATTCTGAAACGATCACATTTGAATCACGGAAAATTTCAATGGCTATAATATTGCCTCATGTATAGATAATGGCTAAGGGCTAAACCTGACCGCGAGTACGATACATTATGCGAATAGATTTCTCATAGCTATCACATTTCGTGTTATTCGAATCTAAAAATTGCATGGCCTTAACCTTTTATTACAATTCATATCAAGATAATGTATTTCTAAAAATAGTGACAATCTTTTTATACTGCAATATGGCTGTTGACAGTTAATGCATTATTTGTGACACATCAACCGATAAATCTCCTCCTGGTACTGAAGTAGGTTACTGTAGGTCCTGAAGAAGATATATTGAAGGAACTGAAGTAGATACACTTAAGATACTGAGGTAGATACAATGAAGGTACAGAATAATTTTCAATATTCTACATGATATATATCGTTTAAATGATACACTTTCAATATTTAATAAAATGGTACACTGTATGTAATTTTCAGTATTTTTCAAGTTATTTTAGTTTTCAATAGTCTGTAAAATATAATTAAAACGATGCATTTTTATTATTCAATAAAACAACGTTGAAATACATAGTTTTTACTATTTTTGTAAAATAATACAAAGTTTAATAGTCCTATAATCTTAAAATGATACACAATTTTTAATATTCTATACAATAAATTAATATTACACCTCATTTTCAGTATTCAATAAAACTTTGTTAAAATGATAAAATGTTTTCAATTTTCCCGAGAGCGACGTTAAAATGATACATTGTTTTTATGTTCTTCAAAGCATACCTTTAAACGCTGATACCGGCATTTACACTATTGCAAATGGCCTTTTATGACCAACATAGACATGGTGTACATTTAATCAGAACTACAAATTTAAGTTTTCATATTTCATTGTTTCTTACATTTAACCCATTGTCAATGTTGAAAAAAAGACACATGAAAAATAATGTCGAATTTGAGACAGCAACCAAATGAATACCAGGACTTCCAGATTTTCATAATTAAACCTCTCTTTAACCAATTACATTTCTCAGTCTTAGCAATGCGTTATCATCAAACGTTTTATTTAATGCAACACAACTCACCTCGTCAAGCTTTCGGAATGTTTCGGGTTTTTGTTCACTGAACCCATTGCCCACGCCATCCATTATGTCCGTCTTGGCAGTTGTCTGGTGACAGAGACATATTTGTTGATATGCTTCAGTTATTAACTCGTTTTTCTTAGACTTGAAGCATTACAGGTAAAACTCATGCTTTACATTGTATTGAATTCCATGTCAAAAGAGTGTTTTGAAGTCGAATACCGAATATTTGAAACCTTGTTAGGGCGATGATAAAAATAACATTGCTATATGTGTTTGTTCAAACTAAAACATGAAAAGAGGGCGATGTTTTAAAAAATCTGCAGGTTACATGTAATTGCACTGTCTTATTCTTTTTTGTTTTTGGAAATACTTGTTACAAGATTTCTTTTTAAAATCACGTTGTTGAGTTATCATATTAGTTTATGACATGATACATTTCTCGATTGACATGATGCAAAATGTATAAAACAAATACTCAGTCTATATCGCTTTGAAAAACTGAATTCTACAGTAACGGTTGATTCGATAATACAAAATAAAAACAGTATATTTCTATCTTTATTTTTTTAAACGTGGTTTTGTGACATGTGGTTTATATGTTTGAGACACAGTCATATTAGGTCCTCCTACGCTAATGTTACATGAAGTGGTGTCAGTTCTCTTCGCGTTACCGGATTTATTATCTATTAATGCACATAATATGTATAACGTGCAAATAATCAAGGCTTTACACATTTTACAACTAGTTTGCGACTCTTACTTTATTACAATTAACAGCATATTTAATTATCCGGGAAAAACTTAAATGTACACAAATTACATTTAAATTGATTAAATACAATAATACAAATTTGAATGGTGGATGTTCTCCATGTTCCCGAAAGACTTATTTGTTTGTCCCATAACTTCTTGTTCTGATACTGCAAGGGTTAAGCCATGGAAAAAGATTTTTTAAGTGTATTATAGTAATGCCTTTATCCAAAACACAAGGCACCTTTGTCATCCTTAATACATTATGGATCAAATATTCTTTATACTACGAATGGCAATATGTATTTGACTGGTGCAATGATGACATATCCGAAAGATACAAAAGTGTATTATATATATCTAGCTAAGCTAAAACCAACAGGACATGAATACCTCAAAAATGCTAGACTCAACAGACGGTATAATAAAAAACCATCGAGTGAAAAAACCCAGATCCACTTGGCGAAGGACTAACTTGACCGTTCACCAACGGTGATTGATAGTGAACAATGCCGGCTAGTTAGTTCACTTCGCATTCAATGTTAGAGGGCCTTTTATTCGAAAAGAATTGCAGAATGTGGTAAGGACCATAGACAGCTTTTTAGACGTACCAAAACATCAAACCCAGCTGACCTTCTAAAAAAGAACTGTCCAACAAGTTATGTGATTATTTTCTGAAGAAGATCAGCACGATCAGTAGAGCCATTGACAAAGCTTTCACCAACAACCCAGGAAAAGTTGCACAATATCATCATTACCTAACCATCGAAATCGTATGAGCTAGATCTGTTTCCCCCAACCTACTAAAGCAATGTCTTGAAGCACGTCAAAAGTATTCTTATGGAGTGACTGGTGACGCACTATACTGGATAGTATTATTTGAGTGAACGACGAAAGTGTGTGCCATAGGTTCTACGACCTCACATGAAAACATACAAGATTTCGGGGTTCCTCAAGGGTCGGTGTTGGAACCACGAAAAATATCGGCAATATTCTAAACCTATCGGAGAGAATCGTCAACGCTAAAGCCTTCACTATCGTCGTTATTCTGACGACACACAAATTTACATGATTATCAAACAACAGGACAGTTTGAATACCATATCAGAAATTCTGTAGGCTTGTCTGACAGACATCAGTTCCTTGGATAACGGCAACATTTAAAGCTTAAGCAGGGAATCCGGAACGCATTGTCTTTTCGAAAGCACATCATACTAGTGTTATATGCATTGCACTGGGTCCATATACGATGCAGGTCCCAGTATAAAAAATGGTGTACACGTATAAGGCATTGAATGGAACAGCTCCTTTTTATTTACAGGAACTTGTCACCCTCTAACAGCCATCACGATCACTGCAGTTGGAGACAGAAATCGTGTTGGGTGTCCCAAAATACGTACTGTGACCTAAGGAAAACGATGCTTTGGAATGGTTTCGGCTATGCTTTGGAAAAGCTTATCATCTGCTTCCAGGAAGTCAAAAACGCTGACTTAACTCCAGAAGAATATAAACACACACCATTTTACGTCTGCATTTTAGGATCTTTTGCACATACGTCATCTACACACTAGATATGGATATAGAGATATATGTATTGTTTCCTTGTGTATAATGCTAATTGTTTCGCCCTTTTTAACCACTATATTTATAATTGTCACTGTAAAATTAATATTTTTCATGTGTTGTAAAGAGCATTAGAGAAATTTTGCAAAATTGTAGGGCACTATATTAACGTTGTATATTATATTATTACTATTATATAGGGCGCTATATCAACGTTGTATATTATATTATTACTATTATATAGGGCGCATATCAATGTTGTAAATTATATTATTACTATCATATAGGGCGCTATATCAATGTTGTAAATTATATTATGATTATTTAATGTTCTGTAGATAACACATTGGTAATACCGAAATAATTGATGATCTTAATAAAATAAAAACAAATATGAAATAACATAAATATAAAAAGTACGGTCGATAATATTAACATATATCATAGATATAATGTAAAAGGTTTCATATACATCTCTGCCTTTACATAACACAGATCATGTGACCCAGCTGTTTGATACATCACTTAAGTTTTGATATATGATAAGTGTCTTGCTGCAAAATCTAATAAACATGAAAAAATAATAATTCAAGTACTGTATAACGCCTATTTAAGTTCAGACAAATATTTTTATAAGTTGAAAATCTTTAACATTAATCTTCTCGAAGGTTATTAATCATTACCTGTCTAACCTCTATTTAACAACATACGACAACGTACATTGCATATAGCTACATTCCACACATACATGGGCGGGGTTTTCGGTATTGTTATGTGCATATAAAAGAGGGCAATCGATTTACCTTCAGGCGCTTTGGTTTTCTTTTAAATCATTTGATGATAGGATTCTTATTACAAATGAATATGTAAAACATAATAACTATTTACATAGATAATATTGAAAGCGGATACTATATTCAGTATATGCAATCGCAAAATGTGTCGTAAAAGCGACATACAGAACCGAATCTATTGGCAGGAAAGGGACAACGCTCTCCTGATATACATAAGAATCTGATGGTAGACATTGTGAATGCTGATTTAAATATATTAGATAATGTAGACAACCTGAAATTATGCCAACCTTACAATTGTTGTAGCAATTTGATGAAGGATGTACTTACTCCTCTTGCGTGTAGTGTTGCCATGATAACCTCCAGGATGTAAAAAGCATAAATACCTGGTAAAATAGATATACACATGTTAGGCAATAGATATTTGCCTATTGTTAGTATGTTAACAACTGCTGACATTTGAGCATTGCTAAATATTATAAACCTATAAATTGATATTTATAAATCCTTGATCAATTATAATTACCAATTAATAAACGGTAATAACCTACCGGAAGACGTTGTATCCGCTCCAAATATAAATGCTTTTAAGAACAGAGTAGATAAACTTTGGCAGAATGAAAAACTTTATCATAATTATAAGGCAAATTTAGATAACAATGAACTTTAACTTTATATCAAACAATTGTTTAATTTTTGAGTCCATTGTAGAGGAACTCTATCGGCTCATGTATTGAAAAATAATTTTACCTTTAACTTCAACACTTTAACTTTAACTTTAACACTTTAACTTTAGCTTTAACACTTTAACTTTCACTTTAACACTTTAACTTTAACACTTTAACTTTAGCTTTAACACTTTAACTTAAATACTTTAACTTTAACTTTAACACTTTAACTTAACAATTTAACTTTAACACTTTAACTTTAGCTTTAACACTTTAACTTTAACTTAAACACTTTAACTTTAACTTTAACACTTTAACTTTAACTTTAACACTTTAACACTTTAACTTTAACACTTTAACTTTAACTTTAACTGTCTGAATAATAGTAATACCCTGTCGCTTCATCTATATCCGAACAATAAATTTGGACGACGTGAATAGAAAGCACCGTTATTATTGGTCAATGACAAAGTAGTGTCTTCACACTGAGAAATGATCACTTTTGCTAACTGTCAATGCGTAAAAGAAATCACTTTTATTAAGTAGGTAGAACTTTATACGATATATCACTGGCAAAAATGTAATAAATAGTTATTACTTTATTGATTCAAAGTAACAATCTATGGATTATTAGTTATAACCTGTTGACTGGTAAAAGTTATAACGCTTTTCAGTGGGAATAACATTAATATCAAATCATATAATTGTTTTATTATTTAATTTTGATTGAAAAATTTGTTTGGTTTCAACTGTTTATGTTTGGTTTAAAGTATCAAATTAAGATTAAACTTGCAAAATGTGTTACAGGTAGCACAGTGATAAATCTAGTAAAATGTTTGTATTTATAGAATGCCTCAAAAATCTTTCGTTTCGGCTGTTTTGCAAGATCTCCTTAAGGCAGTAGGACGCGCCTATTCATAATGGCCAGTGGGTCAAATGTCGTTATTGTAAAGTACACTCCAAAAGTACCGTTTGATCTGAGGCTAAATAGGGAGAGGGTCAGCGAGGGATATACAATAAATATTTGATTGGTCTAAATTTTGGTAATATTTACCTTAATCCTAATTTTAACTGTTTAATTATGATACTGCACAAAACAACTTGTTTTCTTAATATTTTTTCCCCATTTAATCTCAATTGATGGGTTTATGTATAGGAATATAATTTTTTCAATTTGAATTCCATATGTATTTCTCAAGTGCACGACTACAAGTTCACTGTAATGAAAAAATGTCCAGTCACAATTACTTGGAGTTCAAAATCTCTTTAAATTGTGAGGCGAGAACTCTGCTTTATATGACGTCATAGGAAATGACAATACCAGACTCATACATTTCAACTTATCGGATTTGTTCTTGTATTCGATTATCTTGTATTATAGATTTTCATTGGTTAAAATCCTATAAATTCTATATTAGAAACTTATATTTCAATAGTTCCCGAAATATCAATAGTTAAAATGTTTTAACGATTGCAGTTAATCATCGAATTATTCAGTTTTAAATCACAACTATGACAATGGTATAATATTTATTGTTAACAATTCCAACAGTCTTAGGATTGTTACGTCCGTTTTGACATGAACTGTACATGTTATGATAGCATAGCAATGCCTTTGGCCCGGTAGACAGCAGCTGTTGAATCACAAGTTTAATGAAATGTATTTTGCATAAATAAGGGGAAATATTAAACATGCTTCATACGTATTTATAGTGATCCTTTCAAATTTTAGATTATGTTGTTCTATTGGCAGTACTTTTCACCTACGATTTTATACAAATGGGTTTCTTTTTACTTGTCTCCGCTAGGAGTCAATCACAGTACTTGTAAAATGCTGTACTGACTGAACGAAAATGAATGTGTCTCAAGCCGAGTAAGGAAACGGCTAGAGCTCTACCAATGAGACACCCCCTCGCCTAGCCAGCCAGTAACCGACCCCACGGTTAACCAACAAAAGCTAAAACAAATTGAGATATTTGATAGGTTTTTGTGATTATAGAGTATATGCATTGGTTTTACAAGTAGATTTCAATAATAGTCTCACACAGTTAATTGAATCGGTCATGAAACGATCATGTATGGCCCCTACCCACCGTTACAACCAATTTTGCACTGTGTCAGGTTAGAATATCAAAATCTAAGAGAAGTAAGCAATCTTTTGAAAGGCGAATATCCGCATCTCAATATTTAGTCGTGGCATATGTTGAATTGCTTTTTCTTTAACATTTGGTTGATAGTGTACATTCCTTATTTACCTGTCAGCACAATGAGACAGTACCAGACGTACGGTTCCACGTGTATATCTTCACCGTGATCATCGTGATCATCATGATCATCGTGATGTGTGTCGTTGGCCATGTGATCTTCTCCTTCTTCATTGTGATCGTGCAGGGAAAGTGCCTACAGTAATAAACATACACGTATCAATGGATAATTCGAGTATTGTGCATGCAATGTGGTGTATAAACAAACATATCTCAGTGTATGCAATATGATTTAACAAAGCTGTGTTGTATACCATCATGCATTTCAATCATGACGTAAATCATTATGCGACAGACATCGTCCTAGTTATAATGTCATTTACATATTTAGTCAACTTTAGTTAAACCCAGCTTAGTACTTTTGGAATTTGAAAATTCTTCTATAAAATTTGTGTATGGTTTACGAGTGACTTAACATTTTCTAACCAAACATTCCTTCTTAGCTTAAAAACAACAAGACTTATTCAGCCATTTAATCTGAGATGTATTTTATATACCCGAGTATAGACGAAGTATATTTATCTGATCCTTTTTATTTCCCTTCTCACTTATCGCCATTGAAGTTAAATACAAAATTTTCCTTCGTGTTTCTCTCGATATGTTGACAATCCCCATGTATAACGCAAACATGTTGCTGAATAAACGGTGGCAGTACAACCGTTTTCATTTCATGTTGTTTAATTCGATCTATTGGTTTGCCGACAGATAAGTTGATCCGAGCCAGCAAGAAAGTACGGCCTCAAGAAGCAAGGGACTTTAATAACAAATGTCCGTATACAGAAAATGAACAGGTTCCTCAGACAAGGAATTATCATATTCAAATTGCCTCATCATATTTTATACTTGAAGTCATATAATTATATAGCGTATCAGCTAAACAATAACATGTTATTTTCAAATGATAACAATGTTACGTTACAAAACGCTGAGGCATAAAAACATCACAATTAGATACATTATACCAATGCAATATCACAATAAGCTAGTTCATAGAATGTAACGTCACAATAATGAAATTTATAATAATGTTACGTCACAATAATGAAAGTGTATAACAATGTTACGTCAGAAGAGCCCAATCCATAACAATGCTATGTCACAATTAGCCCAGTCATAACTCTGCAAAGTCATACTATGCCAAATCTTCACACTGTTTGCCACAATAAGGTATGTTTATCACAATGTGTCATAAAAGTTTAAGCCATGAAAGTGTTATGTTACAATGAGCCATGAGTTAAACATTAAATAAGCCAAAGTATAACCATGTCAAGTCATGATAGTCCGAGTCATAACAAATAACACCACATGATAAGTCATAACAATATTACGTCTTAGCAAGGCAAATTACCGCAATGAATGAAACGTGCAAAAACAATATTATGAAATTGTCACTGGCACAGCGAAACTTCATTTTTATATCTAAATGACTGTCCGCCGTGAAAGGTCATCTTCTGATACACAGTAAAAAGACCTGAAAATAAACATAGGTGAAGTACACATGTATGTATATACTTGTTAACATATACAAATGCGTCCAGGCCCCGGGCGCTGTGCCACACGTAAACGTCTATATATGGCACATTAAGTCATGCGTCTGAAGACTGCATCACTCTCGTTCTCTGTGTATATGTATACATGTTCCCGTGATATTATCAATGCTGATGATAATGCCAAATATACCTGGACTTTGAGTGTCCGCTTTCAGTTAAGTTAAAACTTTGATCGGTATGTTAGTAAACTAGAAATTGATGTTTATTTCCCCCAACTCATTTGAAAAACCACGAGTTGTTTAGTTGAAGCAATATGGTGATAAGTGTGTATACCAGAAAACGTGTTTTTCAGTCTTAATTTCACCATGTTATTGTGGGATAAGTGTTAATAACTTTATATTTCAACACTTTTGTAGGGAAAATTATAAAACTAAGTTGCGAAACAAAGTCATTAAACCTGGTCTCAGTGCGTTATATTGAAGATCTTTTATTTTAACGACAAGGGGCGAGTACACAATTTTCGATATGAAAGCAATGATTAAATCCTTTGAATAATTCACATTTTTAAATAGTGGTCATTACAATTAATTTCATTCATTATATCGTGTTGTTAATTAGAACAACATTTTAAAGACGTTTGTAAATGATCTATATTTCTCGACAAAAAAACAGCAATGGAATGAAATTCGGGGTTTCTTTTAAACACTATTGATAAAAAGTACACTTCTCCAATTTTCCAAAACCAAAATAGTAGAATCACATAGTACAGAAGATAGCCTACTGATCGGCCTCCAGAATGTTGGCTAATACTGTCCGTTCGAGGCACATAACTTAATGATTAGTACGAAAATTGAAAAAAACGTAATGAAATGTAAATAATTGTCCAATAATATTTTTTTGTATTGTTTGTGTGTAAGAATATATTTGATTTAGGGAAGTTAAGTGATCAAGTTAACTTTTCTTTAATTGAAATGACCAAATGGACGCCTCCCTATCGTATTTCTGATATTGCTTTAATAAACTGCCCTGAGGCGGGGTTTCTTGGTGTATATTTATATAGTTATAGAATTAAAACGTTTCAACCAAACGTTCAGGCGTTTAGTTCCTTTGTTGATCTCATATTAAATAAGCGATTTATAGAAATGACCCTTTATGGGCATCAAAATCCCTTTTAATTAAGCGTCAAACTAAATGTTTCGCATGTTTCACAACGAGACACTTCTGTATATAGAGAATCCCTAAATCACGGGGCCGTAAATTCACCTTATATGCATCTATCCTTTTTTTCTTATTGTGACAGATTAGCAGCTTTAGAGAATTTGTCCATCATTATGTAAACGTAGTGAGTGACGTCATACTCATGACTTGACAATAACTGTGTGTATGTGGTGCGGGTATTTAGTTTTTATCTTACTATATAATTGCTTATAATATTTATAAATCATTTATACAACACACGAGTGTTTAAAATCAAATCAATATTGCATAATTTATAAATTTTAGATATGTTTCATTATTTCATCAATATGAAATTACAAAACAATAACAACAATATTAGATAATTAAAAACAAATGTATATATATTTCATTACTTCATCTAAAGACCTCAAAAATAATAAGACAATAACTTTAAAACCAATGTCATTGATATATATTATGCATGTAACAACAGATCGTATAAGTTTATAACAATTATAAATATTTAAAGAAAATCTTACTTCCGGTAGGAGATGGAGAAGTGCATCAGAAGCCAAAGTGCCGACAGCCAGTCCCATGAATACGGACAAAATCACGTGATACGCGTTGTGATGTTTCCTGGCGCATGGTAGCACAAATGCCCCGCCTAGGGAGCACAGACAGCATAAAATGTTGGCTAACGTGCCATACCCGTAAACTGAAAATAATAGAGACTAGAATGATTATTGTTACCAATGTCATTCTTGACGATATTGTGAAAGGAAGCAAACCTGGATTACAGGTAACTTAGCCAGTGATCTACCTATCGAACAACTAACAGGCGATCTATCGGTGGTGTTTTTATTCACACAATTGCAGTCAACTATGCATTTCACACATTATAGTTAATGTGTATGCAGCTTTAACAGTAAAGCGAAAAAAACAAATGAGCAAAACATAAGGATAGTTAATGCGATAGTTTTTGCAGTTAAGAAACTGAAAATAACTTTTGATTTTATTTCAATGTAAAAACAATTCATATTAAAAACGTTGTTCCATCAGCAACTCTGACCTGCGTAGTAGTATGAACAGTTGAAAAAATTGTAGTTCCCGCACAAAACTTTCATCCCCTACATGCTATCACATATTCGACTTAAATTATTTCATAAGGATAGCCAAACATTAGTATCGCAAAGACAAATAAAAAACAGACAACGATTGGTGTTTAATAGCATATACTTCGACAACGTGTGTTGTGATTAGGTGAAAACAAATCGCTGAGATATATCTTTCGATGAGAACAATTAGGCAAACGAATGTTTTTTTTATAACTGCAATAAGACAAATTCAAATACATTACATTTATTAAAATCATTCTTATCAATTAACCATAAATGATTTTACTTACTTTCTGCATCAGTCGGCATTCTGATTGGTCAGGTTTGAAATCTGCAGAATATAAAGGTAATATCACAATCTTAATATAACAAAGGAACTTGGGAGACATAGCATAGCGAAAACACCAAAGGAAATGACAGACAAACCACAATGATGAACATATAGCAGTAAAACATAGCGACAACACACATGATAAAGACAGATAAAGTCTAGGCACAACACACAAGGACGGACATAGTACAGTGACAACGCACAAGAACTGACATGATACAGTTACAATATAGTACGGAAACGACACATAAGACCTCACATGGTAAGGAAACGACACACAAAGACACACACAGTACGAAGACGACACATAGGGGAGCGCATAGTACGGAGACGGCACATAAGGACGAACTTAATACGGAGAAGACACATAAGGAAACACATAATACGGAGACGACCCATAAGGACGAACATAATACGGAGAAGACACATACGGACGCACATAACATTGAGACGACACACAAGGAGATACATAGTACGGAGACGACACATAAGGAGGAACATAGTACGGAGACGACACATAAGGACGCACATATCATTGCGACGACACACAAGCAGATACATAGTACGGAGACGACACATAAGGAGGAACATAGTACGGAGACGACACATAAGGAGGAACATAGTACGGAGACGACACATAAGGACGCACATATCATTGAGACGATACATAAGGACGCCCATAGTACGAGGACGACACATAAGGACGAACTTAGTATCGAGACGACACATAAGGACGAACATAGTACGTAGACGACATATAAGGACCCACGTAATATTGAAAAGACACATAAGGACGACATAGTACGAGGTCGACACATAAGGAAGCACATAGTACCGAGATGACACATAAGGACGCACATAACATTGAGACGATACAGGACGCACATAGTACAAGGACGACACATAAGGACGAATATAGTACGGAAACGACACATACGGACGAACTTAGTAAGGAGACGACACATAAGGACGCATATAATACCGAGACGATACATACAAACAAACATAGTACGGAGACGACACATAAGGACGCACATAGCATTGAGACGACACATAAGAACGCACATTGTGCTGAGACGACACATAAGGACGAGCATAATACGGAGAAGACACATAAGGACGCATATGATACCGAGACGACACATACGAACAAACATAGTACGGATACGACACATAAGGACGCACATAGCATTGAGACGACACATAAGGACGACGAATATGGACGAACATAGTACGGAGAAGACACAGAAGGACGCACATTGTGCTGAGACGACAAATAATGACGCACATAGTTCGAGGACGACACATAAGGAAGCACATAGTACCGAGATGACACATAAGGACGCACATAACATTGAGACGATACAGAAGGACGCACATAGTACGAGGACGACACATTAGGACGAACATAGTACGGAAACGACGCATAAGGACGAACTTAGTAAGGAGACGACACATAAGGACGCATATAATACCGAGACGACACATACAAACAAACATAGTACGGAGACGACACATAAGGACGCATATAGCATTGAGACGACACATAAGAACGCACATTGTGCTGAGACGACACATAAGGACGAACATAATACGGAGAAGACATATAAGGACGCATATGATACCGAGACGACACATACGAACAAACATAGTACGGATCCGACACATAAGGACACACATAGCATTGAGACGACACATAAGAACGCACATTGTGCTGAGACGACACATAAGGACGAACATAATACGGAGAAGACATATAAGGACGACGAATATGGACGAACATAGTACGGAGAAGACACAGAAGGACGCACATTGTGCTGAGACGACAAGTAATGACGCACATAGTTCGAGGACGACACATAAGGAAGCACATAGTACCGAGATGACACATAAGGACGCACATAACATTGAGACGATACAGAAGGACGCACATAGTACGAGGACGACACATAAGGACGAACATAGTACGGAAACGACACATAAGGACGAACTTAGTAAGGAGACGACACATAAGGACGCATATAATACCGAGACGACACATACAAACAAACATAGTACGGAGACGACACATAAGGACGCATATAGCATTGAGACGACACATAAGAACGCACATTGTGCTGAGACGACAAATAATGACGCACATAGTTCGAGGACGACAGATAAGGAAGCACATAGTACCGAGATGACTCATAAGGACGCACATTGTGCTGAGACGACAAATAATGACGCAGATAGTTCGAGGACGACACATAAGGAAGCACATAGTACCGAGATGACACATAAGGACGCACATTGTACCGAGATGACACAGAAGGACGCATATAATACGGAGACGACACATACGAACAAATATAGTACGAAGACGACACATAAGGAGGATCAAAGTACCGAGACGACACATAAGAACGGATATAGTACAGAGACGATACATAATGACGGATATAGTACGGAGACGACACAAAAGGACGGATATAGTACGGAGACGACACATAAGGACGGATATAGTACGAAGAAGACACATAAGGACGGATATAGTACGGAGACGACACATAGGGAGGAACATAGTACGGAGACGACACATAAGGAGGAACATAGTACGGAGAAGACACATAAGGAGAGACATAGAACGGAGACGACACATAAGGACGGATATAGTACGGAGACGACACATAGGGAGGAACATAGTACGGAGACGACACATAAGGAGGAACATAGTACGGAGAAGACACATAAGGAGAGACATAGAACGGAGACGACACATAAGGACGGATATAGTACGGAGACGACACATAAGGACGGATATAGTACGGAGACGACACATAAGGACGGATATAGTACGGAGACGACACATAAGGACGGATATAGTACGGAGACGACACATAAGGACGGATATAGTACGGAGACGACACATAAGGACGGATATAGTACGGAGACGACACATAAGGACGGATATAGTACGGAGACGACACATAAGGACGGATATAGTACGGAGAAGACACATAAGGACGGATATAGTACGGAGACGACACATAGGGAGGAACATAGTACGGAGACGACACATAAGGAGGAACATAGTACGGAGAAGACACATAAGGAGAGACATAGAACGGAGACGACACATAAGGACGGATATAGTACGGAGACGACACACAAGGACGGATATAGTACGGAGAAGACACATAAGGACGGATATAGTACGGAGACGACACATAGGGAGGAACATAGTACGGAGACGACACATAAGGAGGAACATAGTACGGAGAAGACACATAAGGAGAGACATAGAACGGAGACGACACATAAGGACGGACATAGTACGGAGACGACACATAAGGACGGATATAGTACGGAGACGACACATAAGGACGGATATAGTACGGAGACGGCATATAAGGAGGAACATATTACAGAGACGACACATAAGAACGGATATAGAAAGGAGACGCCACATAAGGACGGATATAGTACGGAGACGGCGCATATGGAAGAACATAATACGAAGACGACATATAAGGAGGAACATATTACGGAGACGACACATAAGGACGGATATAGTACGGAGACGACACATAAGGACGGATATAGTACGGAGACGGCATATAAGGAGGAACATATTACAGAGACGACACATAAGAACGGATATAGAAAGGAGACGCCACATAAGGACGGATATAGTACGGAGACGGCGCATATGGAAGAACATAATACGAAGACGACATATAAGGAGGAACATATTACAGAGACGACACATAAGGACGGATATAGTACGGAGACGACACATAAGGAGGAACATAGTACGGAGACGACATATAAGGAGGAACATAGTACGGAGACGACATATAAGGAGGAACATAGTACGGAGACGACATATAAGGAGGAACATATTACAGAGACGACACATAAGGACGGTTATATTACAGAGACGACACATAAGGAGGAACATAGTACGGAGACGACATATAAGGAGGAACATATTACAGAGACGACACAGAAGAACAGATATAGTACGGAGACGACACATAAGGAGGAAAATAGTACGGAGACGACACTTAAGGAGAAACATAGTACGGATACGACACATAAGGTCGGATATAGTACGGAGACGACACATAAGGACGGATATAGTACGGAGACGACACATAGGGAGGAACATAGTACGGAGATGACACGTAAGGAGGAACATATTACGGAGACGACACATCAGGACGGATATAGTACGGAGACGACACATAAGGAGGAGCATAGTACGGAACCGACACATAAGGAGAGACATAGTTCGGAGACGACACATAAGGACGGATATAGTACGGATACGACACATAAGGACGGATTTAGTACGGAGACGGAATATAAGGAGGAACATATTACAGAGACGACACATCAGGACGGATATAGTACGGAGACGACACATAAGGAGGAGCATAGTACGGAACCGACACATAAGGAGAGACATAGTTCGGAGACGACACATAAGGACGGATATAGTACGGATACGACACATAAGGACGGATTTAGTACGGAGACGGAATATAAGGAGGAACATATTACAGAGACGACACATAAGGACGGATATAGTACGGAGACAACACATAAGGACGGATATAGTACGGAGACGACACATTAGGACGGATATAGTACGGAGACGACATATAAGGAGGAGCATATTACAGTGACGACACATAAGGCCGGATATAGCACGGAGACGACACGTAGGGAGGAAGATAGTACAGAGACGACACATAAGGCTGGATATAGCACGGAGACGACACATAGGGAGGAAGATAGTACAGAGACGACACATAAGGCCGGATATAGCACGGAGACGATACATAAGGACGGATATTGCACGGAGACGACACATAGGGAGGAAGATAGTACAGAGACGACACATAAGGACGGATATAGTACGGAGACGACACATTAGGACGGATATAGTACGGAGACGACATATAAGGAGGAACATAGTACAGAGACGACACATAAGGCCGGATATAGGACGGAGACGACACATAAGGACGGATTTAGTACGGAGACGGAATATAAGGAGGAACATATTACAGAGACGACACATAAAGACGGATATAGTACGGAGACGACACATAAGGACGGATTTAGTACGGAGACGGAATATAAGGAGGAACATATTACAGAGACGACACATAAGGACGGATATAGTACGGAGACAACACATAAGGACGGATATAGTACGGAGACGGCATATAAGGAGGAGCATATTACAGAGACGACACATAAGGCCGGATATAGCACGGAGACGACACATAAGGACGGATATAGCACGGAAACGACATATAAGGACGGATATTGCACGGAGACGACACATAGGGAGGAAGATAGTATGGAGAAGACACATAAGGACGGATATAGTACGGAGACGACACATAAGGAGGAACATAGTACGGAGACGACACATAAGGAGGAACATAGTACGGAGACGACACATAAGGACGGATATAGTATGGAGACGACACATAAGGAGGAACATAGTATGGAGACGACACATAAGGAGAGACATATTAAAGAGACGACACATAAGGAGAGACATAGTACGGAGACGACACATAAGGAGGAACATAGTACGGAGACGCCATATAAGGACGGATATAGTACGGAGACGAAACGTAAGGACGGATATAGTACGGAGACGGCATATAAGGAGGAACATTTTACAGAGATGACACATAAGGAGGAACATAGTACGGAGACGACATATCAGGAGGAACATATTACAGAGACGACACATAAGGACGGATATATTACAGAGACGACACATAAGGAGGAACATAGTATGGAGACGACACATAAGGAGGAACATAGTATGGAGACGACACATAAGGACGGATATAGGACGGAGACAACACATAAGGACGGATATAGTACGGAGACGGCATATAAGGAGGAACATATTACAGAGATGACACATAAGGACGAATATAGTACGGAGACTAAACATAGGGAGGAACATAGTTCGGAGACGACACATAAGGAGGAACATAGTACGGAGACGACACATAAGGAGGAACATAGTCCGGAGACGACACATAAGGACGGATATAGTACGGAGACGACACGTAAGGACGGATATAGTACGGAGACGGCATATAAGGAGGAACATTTTACAGAGATGACACATAAGGAGGAACATAGTACGGAGACGACACATAAGGACGGATATAGTACGGAGACGGTATATTAGGAGGAACGTATTACAGAGACGACACATAAGGACGAATGAACATAGTACGGAGACGACACATAAGGAGAGACATAGTAGGGAGACGTCATATAAGGACGCACTTGGTACGGAGAAAACACATGAAGACGCACATAGTACAGCGACAATATACAAGTTCGGACATAGTACGTCGACAAATGAGAAAGACACAGTATAACGGCAAAATAATAGGACAGATATGAAAAGCAACAACATACATGTAAAAGGACAGAAATAGCAACAAAGACAATACGCAAGGACAAACAAAACCGAAACTGAACTTTGAGACAGAATAAAAGTAAAAGGAAAACTTCATGAACCTTCAACGTCACGGAAGAAAACCCCTGGCAGTTCGCATGGGGAAACTATCAAGTTCTAGCTGTGACATTCGTCATGATGTGTTCTGTCAATTCCCTGGAAGTATGTCGGTATGCAAAAACACAGACATGAAGATAAACCATAGCGTCAACACACAAGGTCGTGTATGTTTTAATGGCTGCTAGGCGATCGACGACCTTGTAGACTGGCGTCTATCAGACGCAGACTGATGATGAACTAATACTCGACGCCTAAAAACCCCGACATATTTTAAAAATCAAAATGAACCACAATGCCACTTTGCAAAAAGATGTGAATAACTTAATCGAATTCGGAAAGTGTTGAACAAATCTGTCGGGCGGAAACTTTAAATCATTTTGCATTTATAGAAGACACGAACAATAATATATTTAACTTTGCAGCTAATTCATTTTGTTATATGTTAACATCTTTATGTACTATTTAACATCCCTCGAAATACTTGCTGTTGCGCAAGAATCTACACGTATCTGTTTTATGACTTTTATATTTAACGTTATATAGGTTAATTTCGTTTTACTGACAAGTATTCTGCCACAGTTTTACAATTTAAATACTAAACGTGCTGTGCAAACGTCTATTCACTATTTCGATTATAAGGATACAAAATGATGAACAAGCTAAACGTCACGGTAAACAACCTAATTACAAAATTAACAGGTGTGACAGTAAGTACCGAGTATCTGAGGAATGCGTTCCAACATTCTTTCACGATACTTACATCTCTTACGAACGTGTTTACTATTTAAGTACAATGTACCTGTATTTATAAGTCAAGAATGAGCTATCATAATTGCATTGGCAAAAATGATATGTTGATATCTTAGGGTCAACAGCATCGTGATTCGAACACTAAATCAATGAAACTAGGACAAACGAATTGAAATGATTTGCACGGAGACCCTAGATCCGTACAAGGAGAACGCGCTATATAAATCAACGTCAAGTTCTAGTAATGTCACGTTCTCAATGTCAGAACTGGGGCAGGGAAAACAAAACTACAAGTCACACTCATTTACAGCACAATTATGGCGACTGTAAAGGTTGCCTCTTATCTTTATCAACCTGTATATTGCCCAACCTTGGGTTGTAGGTCTGTTCGACAGCATTCGACAACTTTCACGGTAATCGTGATATTCCGAGCAAGCCAATGAATGTCAAATCAACTGCGATGTGTTAACACCGTGGATGAGATAGTAAGTGGTGTAATAATAAAAACCGTTCGCGATCATTTTAAGACAACACATATTGAAAATATGTGATATTGAAAACGAAATCGAAGAACTTGACAAGATGTATGTTACCAATCCTGAGTAGTCTTTTGCCAAATTAAATCTCATCTGAAAAAAAGATAAAACAGGTCGACAAAGAGAGTGACACAGTTTGTTCCCATTGATGCCGGGAAATGTTATCTTGTCATCGAACTCGAAATTTAAACATACTGGTATCAATGAATCCTAGCATTCTTTTTATCAATCCTTAGTATTTTTCAGCTTTGCTTTTATCGGGTGCCCCCAACCGCAATTCTCTAAAATATATACCAGATGTTTGTATCCTCACCTTGTTTGCTTTCTTGGAACAGGAAGAGAACGAAGGCGTTCCTTATGTTTGGTATGAAGTATGGTAGGTAACAAAGTAAAACGTTCGGTCCCAATAAATACATTTTGTGGAAAGGATTTTCATTTTTATTAAAAATCAGCATCCACATGTTTGCGGCGATCCCTAGCTTCTATATTTGTTATTTGTTCATTTGACGACATGACAGCCTCATTAATTGACAATATTTTATTAAAACGTTTTGTTTCTTTACACACCACCGTTAAATCACGATTGATGGCTTTGGAGAAATGGAGTAACACACACACATGTGACTGCACCTTTAAACTTTAACCCTTTCACCCCTATATAACTTTAGTAGACTCTACCATGCATTGATTTGGATCAGTCCATTATGGTCTACAGTGGTGAAAGGGTTAAGCGATACTATATCAAAGAAATGAATTACACCGTATCATACAGCTGTGTTGTCCTTCTAGGATCGGGGATGGTAGGGTCTGAAACGTTCGAAATCCAAATAAGTCAAAACTACAGTTGAAACAGAAGGAGAGGTGCGCAAGGAGCTCAGATCTAACACTATTCGTTTGATGCGGAACATATACATATGGAAAAATACTTCGAGAAAAACGGGGTCCTCGAGTTAAAAGAGTTCGGGATAACGAGGTTCAACTGTACTGTATTAATAAATTACCAAGAAATATGTTTTTTCTACGACACGAAGTTGCCTTGTCCATAAGACTTTAATCACCATACATGTATCCATGCCGCTTCCTTATGAATGCTGTTGCAATTCTGTTCGTTTTATTGCATTGAAAAACTAATAATCAGGATACACACAGTACAAAGTAATTTCATAACGTTTTCATAACTTTCTAAAGGGTCTGAGCTCTGGTATATGGAAGGCCGTCAAATATCTAATCGGAAGTTAAAAATACAATTGAAGTTTTTATTTTGAATCCAAATAGGTAATTTATCGAATATTTATAACTTGTCATTTTAAATCTCAAAAATGATCTTTGTACGGTATATTGTTTTTATACTGTTTTTACGATTACATATGAGTAGAAAAGACAATCGTGCTAAGTGGTGAAAAAATCTTTTCTATTTCATCTAATACCACTTCTATTTATAAAGATATTCCCACACACAACATATATAGATTTGTATATAAGTTGTATATTGGTACAGTCAAGAACGTTGTTTATGTGCGACGCACTTTCCTATCGATAAACACAAGTTATCTACTGGGTGTTTACAAAGTGATGACAAAAGTGTGGTCAACAAGAAAAAAACCAATAAAATACAAACAAAAAACAAACAAAGCGACTAGAATTACAGGAAGTTACTACTGCTATCTGCCTGCCCTCCTTACGGATGTGGAAAATGGATAACAAACACATGCATTTTATCATATTTTTTATCTTGTCATATGTTTATGCAAGAAGTGACAAGTGTTCCAAGCCTACTGGGAGGGCAGTCTCTAACCTCGACACGATGTAACTATACCTGGGGACCACACAAAATATCTCCCGCACATAAATCAAGGCACATTCACACAATCTATGTATTAAGTTGGTTTTTAGAAAACCAATAGGAACAAAAGTAACAGATATTGAAAGTTGTTGTTGTTTACATCCTTAGCAAAGTTACAAATTTCACAAACAACAGCTACTGGGAACTCAGTGTCTGAAAGGTTCACCGGTTTTATTTGAAGGAAACAGAGTAGTTTTCACTCAATCACCCAGCTATTGTGTTTTTTCATTGCCTTAGGTAATAACTAATTCATTATTTCCAGAATTTCAACAATTGCCTGACCTTTGAGAACACATGACTATACAGCCGTGACAGGCTTACATAGACGACATTTTATGTAATACTGTTTATCAACTTTGTACCACGACTTTGCGTCCTTGATATGTTGTACATTTTAAAATCCGTATGAATCGTGATTCTTCGTCACTAACCTCTTTTCTAAACGTTTGCAAGACAATTTTAGCCTTTTTTGGTAATGTAAAATATCTTTCATAAATGTATTATCAATACGAAATGAGTTTGGAGATTGTGCAAATATTTATAATTACAGCATTACCTGCGAGTTATGCAAGCTTTTATGTGTTGATAATTATTGCGCCCCATGTTTTTTTCATCTGACTTCATTATATTCTATAACTGCAGTTTCGGAAGATGTTTGCATTGAATTTTGCAATTCAACGAGACTGGATATATGAAAGTCTTCTCTCAACTTCATATCAAAAGTAAAACAATTAAATATAGAAGAGTTTTCGTGAAATATAGAATTATGCAGACCAACAATTGATAAGTCGGCATGTTCTAATGACAGGCGCTTTATATATTGAAGAAGTCTAATTATCGTCATATCTACTTGACTTCAAACAATAAAAATAAAAAATATTTTTTTGCTGTGATTAATGACCACTGATCTTTGGTAAGCTTTTGACAGGAGACATGATGAGTACCACACGCGGTGACAGTTGCCATTATTAAGGGTGCCACATGTGGTGACATAAGATAAGACGACGGTTCCATAGGTGGTGACAGGAGAAATGATGACGGAAGTCACATCTGGTGACTGGAGTGTTTAACCTTCTGTATCATTTATTTCTCTCTCCATTTGCTGTGGTGTTTCTGTTGCTTTTGTTAAGTGTCTTGCTGTGGTGGTCTTTTAGATTCGTAGTATCGACACGAGTTACGTGATGTGATAACAATGTATTTTTTCTTTCGCAAGACAAGTAGGTTAGCCACATTACATAACTCCAATAACTTCAAACGTCATATATATATATATTATAAGTTTTCCTTTCATTAGAAATTCATTCCGAAGCTGTATGATACAATAATTGAATATTTATTCAAATGTCTAATTAACTGACACTACAATTATATTATCATAATAGGCATACTAAACTATATTTGGTAAGGACGTTCATATCCCTGAACCGAACGTGCGTATGACACGAGCGCAGTGTATACTAACATCTTACCAAAGGATCATCATTTGCATGCGTCATTCATTTTCATGGCACACACTCTCTGCGAAATAATGATAAGAAAAAATACGCAGATGAAAACTTTCACACCTACCATAAAAACAGCCAGCATATGATCAGTCAGAACTACCTGTGATATAATCTGTATTCAGCTACATTGTCCATATATATGTAACATTTTACATATGTCTGTAACTGCATGTACCTGTTTATTATAATAGTCAAACACAGCTATAGGCAAACCTGATTAATCTGTATGTCCATAACTACCTGTAAAACCAGCCTGTATATAGGTACAATACACCGGTCTGAACATACACTAAAACCTACCCCTACACCACCTGTCTGAACATACACTAAAATCTACCCCGACACCACCTGTATAAAACTACACTAAAACCTACCCCCTACACCACCTGTCTGAACTTACACTAAAACCTACCTCAGATACCGCCTGTATAAAACTACACTAAAACCTACCCCCTACACCACCTGTATAAAACTAACCGAAAAACTACCTCAGACACCGCCTTATAAAACTATACTAAAACCTACCACAGACACCGCCTATATAAAACTACACTAAAACCTACCCCGACACCGCCTGTATAAAACTACACTAAAACCTACC
>NW_018408794.1:582720-605316 GCF_002113885.1 Mizuhopecten yessoensis | reverse complement strand
CCTGTATAAAACTACACTTAAACCTACCCCGACACCACCTGTATAAAACTACACTAAAACCTACCCCGACACCACCTGTATAAAACTACACTTAAACCTACCCCGACACCACCTGTATAAAACTACACTAAAACCTTCCCCAGACACCACCTGTATAAAACTACACTTACACCTACCCCAGACACCACCTGTTTAAAACTACACTAAAACCTACCCCAGACACCACCTGTATAAAACTACACTTACATCTACCCCAGACACCACCTGTTTAAAACTACACTTACACCTACCTTAGAGACCAACTGTTTATAATTATACTGATACACATACACCTACCACAGACAACACCTGTATAAAACTACACTTACACCTACCTTAGAGACCAACTGTTTATAATTATACTGATACACATACACCTACTACAGACACCACCTGTATAAAACTACACGAAAACCTACCTTAGACACCACCTGTTTATAACTACACTAAAACCTACCGTAGACATCACCTGTTTATAACTACACTAAAACCTGCCTCAGACACCAACTGTCTATAACTACGCTAACATCTACCTCAGACACCATCTGTATAAAACTACACTAAAACCTGCCCCAGACACCACCTGTCTATAACTACACTCAAACCTCCCTCAGACACCACTTGTCTATAACTCCACTAAAACCTGCCTCAGACACCAACTGTCTATAATTATACTGATTCACTTACTCCTACTACAGACACCACCTGTATAAAACTACACTTAAACCTACCTTAGAGACCAACTGTCTATAACTACATTAAAACCTGCCCCAGACACCACCTGTCTATAACTACACTCAACCCTCCCTCAGACACCAACTGTCTATAATTATACTGATTCACTTACTCCTACTACAGACACCACCCGTATAAAACTACACTTAAACCTACCTGAGAGACCAACTGTCTATAACTACATTAAAGCCTGCCTCAGACACCAACTGTCTATAATTATACTGATTCACTTAAACCTACCTTAGAGACCAACTGTCTATAACTACATTAAAACCTGCCTCAGACACCACTTGTCTATAACTACACTCAAACCTCCCTCAGACACCAACTGTCTATAACTACATTAAAACCTGCCTCAGACACCAACTGTCTATAACTACACTCAAACCTCCCTTAGACACCACTTGTCTATAACTACACTAAAACCTGCCTCAGACACCACTTGACTATAACTACATTAAAACCTGCCTCAGACCCCACTTGTCTATAACTACATTAAAACCTGCCTTAGGCACCACTTGTCTATAACTACACTCAACCCTCCCTCAGACACCAACTGTCTATAACTACATTAAACCCTGCCTCAGACACCAACTGTCTATAATTATACTGATTCACTTACTCCTACTACAGACACCAACTGTATATAACTACATTAAAACCTGCCCCAGACACCACCTGTCTATAACTACACTCAAACCTCCCTCAGACACCACTTGTCTATAACTACATTAAAACCTGCCTTAGACACCACTTGTCTATAACTACACTCAAACCTCCCTCAGACACCACTTGTCTATAACTAAATTAAAACCTGCCTTAGACACCACTTGTCTATAACTACACACAAACCTCCCTCAGACACCACTTGTCTATAACTAAATTAAAACCTGCCTTAGACACCACTTGTCTATAACTACACTCAAACCTCCCTCAGACACCACTTGTCTATAACTAAATTAAAACCTGCCTTAGACACCACTTGTCTATAACTACACACAAACCTCCCTCAGACACCACTTGTCTATAACTACCCTAAACCCTGCCTTAGACACCAACTGTCTATAACTACATTAAACCCTGCCTTAGACCCCACCTGTCTATAACTACATTAAAACCTGCCTTAGGCACCACTTGTCTATAACTACACTCAAACCTCCCTCAGACTCCACTTGTCTATAACTACATTAAAACCTGCCCTAGACACCACTTGTCTATAACTACACTCAACCCTCCCTCAGACACCACTTGTCTATAACTACACTAAAACCTGCCTCAGACACCAACTGTCTATAACTACACTGAAATCTTACTTCAAACACCACCAGCATATAGTAACTTGTATATCATTATCATCAAAATGTCTGTTTGTCTATAACTTCAATTGTCTGCCGCCTTCTACTTATTGTTTGATTACCAAAATCTAACAAAATCTATTTGTTTTTCATTTCCACCGTAAGCTTTTATACAATTCATCCTTATCTAGTTAACATTAACTTATTCCAATTAGGTGTTCATCTATCTTAATGTATAGTTACCTCTCTATGTAATAAGGAAACATTTGAACCTCTCAACTACGTACTTTAAAAACATAAAAAAAAATCACCTTTCCTGCACTGTTTGTCACAACACAGGAATATTCATTAATAGATATCTTCATTACATTTTGATTGATATTATTTTCACTTTAGCTAAAACTAATAGAAAAATATGAGAGTCATTGGTCACAATAAGGCTAAAATAGTGATAGAAACGTTTGCATGATAAATGCTTGCAAACATCCAATCTTGAGAGTTTGGACATAAAACGTCATTAAAGAACAATATAAAAACTTAATACAACTTAGTTTAAAGGTTTCTCATTTTAAATAGGCGTTTTGAGATACCCTTATAATGTAAATCGTATATTGATAACGTTAGTATTCTAACAGAATAGGACAACGGTTACACCACAATCTTGTTACTTACTTCAGCTTTGTAATTTACGTTAATCCAGTTTTGTCCTAGAAAATGCAACGTTTTTGCATATCGTCAGTATTCCAGGGCATATGACACCGTATTCACACATTAATTTCACTAGTATGCTACACCTAAGGAAAACATACACATTGAATGTCTCATTGGACGATGTGACACACGGTCTCTGAACGTCGCTAGCTAGCCTCCGTGTAAGTACACACCGACTCGTGTGGCATACCTTAGGCAGGGAATTTCTTTATGACATCTATACGTTTTCGTGTTGTCACATGACATAACAAGATTAAAAAATCGTAGATGAAAAAAACATTTACATCTTCATAGCATGTGAAGTCCTCTTTATTTTATTTCGTTGTCAAGGTGATATAAATCTTCCCTTTTTATCTGTATATAATTGCAAAAACAGAGGTCTGCTTGTGCTTCGTCAACACAGTCGATACAAAAAACAGCAGCAGTCAACAAAATATAAAAAAGAGAGACATATTTACGGCAAGAAACATCCAATATGTTATGTAATAATTACGTGTAGTTTTACTTTATATATCACGTAGTAAATGAAATAACAAGAAAATATGCTTTCACTTTTTTTTTATTCTCATCACATCCTTTTATGACGAAAATCCATAACCAACACGGAATACGTCACGTGTGTGGTCAATGTCGTACCAACCTGTAAACTATGACAAGAATCTGAAAAACAAGACATCAATCTCACCACTCCTCAATCAGGAGCTGTCTGTGGTCAGGATTTGTTTTACAACACTAGTGTACAATTCCACTGTACTGAAGACTGTTCAGTAGTTACTTTGGTACACGTTTCGATGACCTTGCAATGTTTATAGAGAAGATAACAATCAAGTAATTCAAACTCATATGCGAGAGGGAAAGGATTGGTGTGAAGTGCAGTGGGGAGATGGAGAAAGATCTGTAAGGATGGGTTTTCAATGAACATATTTATATGTTTATTGATTTACATGGTATTTACTATAGCTTGTTCATCAATTATCGACACATCTGTTTATTGCACACCACAATTACTTGTCACATGATGAGTTATTAAAGTTTATAATGGCTTATCTAATTTGTCTGTTTTTCATTTTCATCTACAGAAATACTCAAACAACATAAATTTAATTGTCCAACTAAAACCCTATAAAAGTAACAAGGAATAATGTTGATAGTTTTTTTTATTCATAGCATACAAATAATAACAGGTATAAAACAGAAATGATGGATTGATTCACTTTTTATCCGCGTCAAGAAATGCGTCATCAGAACCTGGTTATATTTCTTTTAGTGCTCCTTTCTTGTCTGTGTTTCCTCTTATAAAAATCGAACACTTAAGATTTTTCAAAGTTAGTAAAATATGAAATGTAAACAATGAAACGCATTTATAAGTTTAAGATAATAGCTAAATTGATAATTAAATCTTTCGATTTATATTTTTTGTCTGAGATACTACTACTTTAGTGTCAGTTTAAGTATAACAATTATTAACAATTTAATAAATGTGTGACTTATAATAACCTTGTTATGACTACACAACTAAACATTAAAGTAAATACAAATTGATGATTATACAAAGTATACAGATGTAGCTAAGCAAATTCACACTTTTGGAGGTGTGCATATATTGCTGAGTAAGTGTGCACAAAGATGACTTACTCAGTACAGTGTTAACATCATCGTGTACCTTCCAATTAATCACCGTATAACTGTTACAATGCGTTCATGTCTACTTGTACAACATCTGTGAACAAAATACAAAAATGGCACTGAAATTTAAAAGAAATTCATAATGCTTTTAGTCATTTAATCACTTTTATACAACTAGTTACATATATAAACTTACTTTATCGCCCGCCGTGGATTCGAAATTAAATATCAGCTTGTAGATCCGGTCGTGATATTTCCTTAGACTTGCTGCGATATATATATTGTGCGGTCTACGTTAGGTAACGTTTTATACTCAATTTCGTTTATTCAAGTGCTCTTTTTATATCGAAACCCGGATGTATATACAATGTGTATACAATGTATACATGTGTCAGGCTCTGTTACCTTGTGGTTCAAAGTCACGTGACAATTCTTTTTCTCTGTTAATATTCAATGTCACTGAGTTTTCCAACAAAATTCAAGGCTTTTACCATTTACTATGCTGATAATATAACAACTATCAAGCAGGATAGACTGGTGTCGCCGAGTTTATGGTTTATAATGTAAAGTAATTAAAAGTGAGTACATTCAATAATCTGACACGACATAGAATATATTTAATTAAAATTACATTCAACGCGGTGCGGCTTTTAACATTAACGCGATTGTGATAATACACGAAATATAAGCTGTATGCTGTTCCTCATCTTTTTTTTCTCGTTTTGCCAGATATAAAACTATGGTTTTAATGGCGTACCAGTTTATTTATCAATCACTGTTTAAAAATATCTGATATAACAATGTTCTGTGACTGGTTATAGTAAGAAACAGTAATCCATTTTACATCCGGGTTGGAAACCTTTCATTTGAAATGTTACTCTTCCTGGTCGCTGTGATTGGCGGGTTTGGTTGCTAGGGGAGAGTGTTAGTCCTGTCGGAATGTTATGAAATGGAAACCAGATTCAAATTTTAAAAAGCGCTTTGCATATCTTAAAAATGGATATCCAACGAATATAATTTTATAAACGAATATATATATAATACAAAAAAGATATTTAAAGTTTCGAATTTACAAGTCAGCGACCAACATTTTTGATTTTGTGAGCTTTCCTATTAGTAAACATGATCTCAATCATGAAATAAAGAAAGCTTCGAAATGACCACAAGTTGCCGTGAGGCTATTTTGCGTTATTTATTATCACGTTCTGTATTAAAAAATACAGTGTTGTCGATAATACTGGCTATCAAACTCATTATTTACCACTCGGATGTCAGGCATCGAGGGCATGACATTGCTTGAACCCTGCTATGATAGTAAACGTGAGTTCGATTGATATAATAGCCATAAATTGTTCTGCTCGTGTGAACCTTTCCATAAAAATCGCTTGTCTGCGTTAAAGGTGTATGGCGGATATTCACTATATCACGCAGGAAAAGCCTTACAAACTGGAAACAATATATCACAGTGCCGACATTTCCTTGGTATAATTATGAAGAATGATATATAGCTTTTGTAACTATGGAAAGTGATCAAGAAAAAATAAGTAGCTAAGGTATACAAGACGTCAAAATATGGCAAATGTGCTATATATCTAAAAAAGAAACACCTGTTGGTTCCTCTTTTAATGAAGGACATCGTTAAAGTTGATGTAGAGCAACATAATTGTTTCGGTAGTAATCTCATCAACACAGAAACACTATGACATACGGTGTATGTGACATAATGTTTACTGCTTATAGTCTAACACAAGTCAGGTGTAATATAAACCTCTCAACAGTTTTTGTTCTCTTTTAATCATTTTCTTACTTTGTCTGTGTCTGTTTGAAGGGTAAAAGGGGGTGCAATGTTATCACGTGAAACATTTTGCGTTTAAACAATATTGTATTTATTATGCTGTTCGAAATATTTGTATAATACATATACTATTTACGGCGTTGAATGGAAGTAACACCGAGAAAAAGCATAACTAACAGCACACGTTTTAGATTTACAAGGCATGTTTGATTATTAATCCATCTAGTTGCTTTCAGTTCGCATTCACAGTTTCCTCTTTATATATCAGTTCGTGGTCATATAGGTGCTAACTGAATCTGGTAAAATCATTTCATATCATAGATATATCATGACGAAATGAATCGCTAGCCGTTGGATATTAAGTTTAGCTTGGTTTGTACAGGGACCAGCGTAACCTGTTCACGCTCATTAACCGCGCACGACCAGCAGAAGCGCCCAGTTATAGGGAATGAGTCCAGACACTTGTTGTACACCTTTGTGTCCTGTATAAAAACACAATAGACATGTAGAACGTTTAACAGATACACGTGTAACTTTGGGATATGTCAAGAAATGCAAATGGCAATTTCATTCTAAGCGTTTGTCATTTGCCTGTGCTGGCTGGGTTGTTTGAGTAGGGTATTACGTCCTTGCAACAGCCAGGGTCCTATAAACATACCTGCCTCAACGACCTAGAGTCCCAACCTGACATGGTTATGCTGATGACGACTCAATATTAATCATTTGGAAGTGGACAAAGCATGCCAAAGCGATATCTCACAAGGACATCATTTACCTAGGCGTCATTACAAAGGAACAAACAAATACCACCACATCTACACGTAGCGACAAAATTTACTACAGCGTCAATACCTAATGACAAGTCGGAACTGTACTTCTAAACGGAAAAGAGCGTCACAACGCTTACTGAGGAGACATGGAAGACAATATGTCGGAGGGTAAATATGGTTTAAGGGATGTATACGCTTTTCTTTCATGTTCGTTACATTTGGCACCCATCACGCTGCCATACAATCTAACAAACACCCATATGTCCGATAATATATATTCGATGTGTCATTTGACGACAGTATAATCATCAAGAACTACTCATCTGGTAATCTCCTCTTTCAAAAGATTCCAATCTAGCAATTTACAGTACTGTAAAGGAAACGATTACATAATATTATATAACCTTGATGGATATACAAGACGTTAAAGGTGTCTAACATAAAAGTTATCCAAAACGTGATTTTACAGCATGGATTTTCTATAAGCATGCATTTAGTATGCGATACGCATCTAGCTGTACATGTGACATACAGAAATACAATGAAATAAACTTAAACGAATGTTGTTATGGGCTACATGCGTTATACACGTGCATTTGCTATTGCTAAAATATTTTTTAAGTTGTTTTCTGGCATAAACATTATCTTTTCTTTAGATTTACGGTATGTTAAATAAATTGCAGTTTTATATAAAAAAAAAAAGAGAGAATGTTTTAATCAAATGCAAGCATCTTCCATGCGACATATAAGTACACGGGAGCGATCTACTTTTTGATTAGATTGCCTCTATCACAATAGAATATTGAAAACTGAGTATAACACTTGGAAAATCGTGACATTGTCCCGTGGTAATTCTCTGTATTTAAATTCACAATCATTTAAGCAATATTAAGCAATATTTCGTTAAAATACTGACCACGTTTTTTTTCTGCAACCGTTTAAAAAAACAGTTGCAATTGAGTAAATCGTAGCATCAAGCCATAAAATGTGTGTTGACCAGTAAAATTGGGCATTTTTACTACAAACATTTCATACTTCTAAATTTTAGCAAATTCGGTAAAATAAATTTGTTAGCTGTATAATACATGATTTAAAGATAATAGAATGATTACGAGTTATATTCTATACACGTAGACTTGCATTTTTCTCAGACTAGAATCTTCAGCACTTTATATGACTTAGTAACAATTGTTTTTATAGTGACGTATAAATGGAACGTTGTACAGTGTAATCACAAACTATCATTCACCGTATATGATAAAGTCAAAATGTTATATTTACCTCATCATTTGGGAAAACATGTTATCTGTAAACTATATTATAATGCACAGAATACCAAAAAACCTACGTCAATGACATATTGACCAAATCGGAAGGCAATGTCAATAAAACAAAACAAAAATAAAGGAGTCAGGAAAACAATAGTTATAATATGAGTCGCCAAAACAAAGATGTGTTTTTGAGTCGACATGAAAAAGATGTCATGTTAAGTAACCAAAGCAAAAGAGTCGCCAAAACAAAGGTTCACCGAAACAGAGTACTAACAAAAGGAAGGAGTTGTCAAAATAAAGGTTCACCGTACTAACGAAAGGAAGGAGTTGTCAAAATAAAGGTTCACCGAAACAGAGTACTTACGAAAGGAAGGAGTTGTCAAAATAAAGGTTCACCGAGACAGAGTACTAACGAAAGGAAAGAGTCGCCAAAATAAAGGAGTCAACAACCAAAGGAGAAAAAAGGCAACCCGAACAGGAAGCGAGCCGTGTGATCTGGAGGAGTGTTGTCTGCACTGCATGTGGTGACTGACATTATTTAACCGGTTAAATCAAGAAAAATATATGAAGGTCGGTCACCAATGATTAATGAACATGGAACAGTTAAGAACCCAACTATGAAAACCTTCGTAAAATTGATTACAGGTATTAATTTGATATTCCAAGCCATATAGACACTGCTTTTGGTGATTGTTTTAAAAGTTAATATTGATTGCACTTTAAAGTCCTTTAATACGCACGTCTGTTTACCCAATGTTGGGCTGATGCACTGTTAAAGTACACTTGACCTACATAATGTTGGGCTGATGCACTGTTAAAGTACACTTGACCTACATAATGTTGGGCTGATGCACTGTTAAAGTACACTTGACCTACATAACGTGACGGTATTCCTTAAAGTATTCTCAAATCAAAAATGAAAATAGATTTCGAAAAAGTAAACTTGTTTATAGCACAATAGCAAAGTCGTGCTGTTCTCAATGATGATGTACACAAACGTGTACACGTCGTATACACGTGACAATGAAATACCTGTATTTGAAATGGGGTACATTCGATTAGTGTCAAATCAAATACATCAGACAGTTAATTACATATGTATTTTTGCAAGTCGTACACCTTTTTTTCTCCAAACACTAACACATTGCTAGGTTAGTTTTCATCAGACTATCTATTAGTCCATTGCTATCTTCAGTATTATGACGTTATGATACAATAGTTTACAAAGAAACTTTAAAATTCTCGAAGATAACGTTTTCTTGTATAAAGCCGAGCCAACGAGTATTCTACATTACCAACGCAATACAGATAGTGTACTACCTTTCCTATCGTCACGGAGATATTGCAATACCTTGTTTATTGTTATTTAGACAAAATTCTATTTGACCTATTGTTATTTAACCTAATCATAAAGTGTAAACAACCTGGCACTATTTTGTTAAACGCTATATGAAAGGGACAAATATCATGGAAGTTTGTTTCCGTTAATAAATAAGTAATCTTTTATATTCAAAATCAAGATAAACGTAAAAAAACCATATTTGATTGCACATATAAAATTTGGTAAAATATCCGTCGAGCCAAAAAAGAAATACACTGCATCGTACTGCTGTTTTAAACAATCAATATCAACCTAAAATATACACAATATGTCACTGAGACTATCGTTCTTGTTTCTGCTTTAATATATCGTGGTTTCTGCCAGGTATATCTGTAGATTTAATTGCTTTTAGTGAAAGTCTAAAGGTTAACGGCCGTTTTTGTCACATTTGTTTTCTCTCATTACCAGGAAGTGTCAAATTTAAAGTCCTTATGTCCACGAAGAAAGATTTGTTTTTTGCAAATCTGCTTGAGGACAAAAAAAATAAAAGGCCGAAATTCAATTACCTAACCTTGATAGACATTAACTAAACAATTGAGTTTAAAAGTCCGCTTATCGCAAAAATATGATTAATGTGGGTTTTTTTGTGTTTGTGATATTAATCGAGAAAATGTCATAGACTGTGACTGCTTGGGTGTTTGTGTGGGTGTACAAAATGTATATGTGTGGGTTTGTGTGTCGGTATATGTGTGGGTTTGTATGATGGTAAATGTCTGGGTATATACGTGGGTTTGTGTGTGGTGTGAGAAATAGTCTGTATTTTATAAATTAAAGAAATAGGCTGCATGAGTGGAAGCGGGTGTGAGAAATAGGCTGCATGAGTGGAAGCGGGTGTGAGAAATAGGCTGTGTATTATTTGCGAGGCGACGTGTGTGAGAGGTAGGCTGTGTATTATTTGAGAGGCGACGTGTGTGAGACGTAGGCTGTATATTATTTGCGAGGGGACGTGTGTGAGACGTAGGCTGTGTATTATTTGCGAGGCGACGTGTGTGAGAAATAGGCTGTGTATTATTTGCGAGGCGACGTGTGTGAGAGGTAGGCTGTGTATTATTTGCGAGGCGACGTGTGTGAGAGGTAGCAACGGACAAAAGGTGTGACAAAGGAAGGTATGAATGTGAGTCGGGACTAAAAAGCAGTGTATACGTATACTACTGTGGAGATGTTGTATAAATATAAGTTGTTGTTAGAGACAGGGTATTTATGAACAATATGGTAAAGGATTTTAAAGGAGGTGATAAATACCTATAATGCTTTGAGCTTAGGCGGAGAAAGAAAATAGAAACCTATAGCAAAGTATTGATAACGTTCTTGACATCCACAGTACCTCCCTACTTCATAGACACGACTTTCTAATGCAGCTGAAGCCAGTTTCAGATCACATTAACTTCTAACCATATATAACCCTGTGTAATATCTTCTAAGAGTTGTATACTCTCTCTTACCCTTTTACTCCGTAATACATAAAACGCCTAAATTTGATTTAACCGTGAAGCTGACAAAATGGCGCCATGCATTCTATAATGTGTGTTTTTCCAGCCAAACAGTCGTGTCCCACCGTGAAAAGTCCGTACTAGATGTATCAATACATCACAGTTTTCAGGCACAACATCTTAACTGGCGTATTATTTACTCGCTTTAAAACTAACTTTTATGAATAACATGTGTCCGTTGGTTTAGCGTAAGGCGAATAACAAATGTCAGATTATAAACACAAATGTCAAAGGCGTCCTGTAAGTTATGACCTTACGGTCTACTATAGAGGAGCATGTGTCCGTCGTTATTTATGGATTACGTCAGGGTGTATAAAAGGCAGGATATTCTTACTGCTCGTTTTTACAAAACTTGTGTAATGATCGCTGGCTTTCAGGGTATTTTTGGATGAATTCTATCCTTTTCTTTCATAACATTATTCTTTTCAGATTGTTTAACACTGTTTGTTTGTGTGGCAACGCTATTTTCCTTTTAGATCAGTAAATATCTTTTTGGTTCACTGTAAATTATCTGTACAATGTAGGTTGCTGTCATATGTCCACTAACTATATCAAACTGTTGATTATGTGTGATTAAAAATATGGTTTCTGCTCTGATTGAGTGATTACCTTTTTTTATATTAGGACTGATATCTAAATATTTTCTGATTAATTGATGTCATTTTTCTTCTCTTTTAATTCAGTATTATCTTAGTTAACCTTTGAAATCATCCAGTTTCCCTTTGGTGTACAAGTAGTATACTTAACGTTGTATCCTTTTGCCAGTTCAGTACAGTTATGAGTTAACCTAGTTATATGTCCGTGTTTCCACTAGTGTTCAATACATATTCTAAACAAATTTGTTTTCCCCACTAATGTTAAAAGGGTATTCTTAACTTTCAACCTATTGGTGTTACCTAATTGTCGTTGTGTTATTAACCTATGTGTTTCATTGTAATGGTCCACATTTTAACCTCTCAAGTTCATACACATTACCATACCTGTGCTTGTTCTGCAGTCGATAATTGGTTTAACTAACACTGTCACTGTCCCTGTCTAGAGCGTGATACAGTGTAATGCATTGACAGTTGTATGTGCACTGACAACACTATGGAGCGATTAGGATTCGTCAAACCTTATACACGGTCTTTTGTCTGTGTGAACGTAACCCACCTATATGATACCTACCGAATCATGTCAGTTCGACTCAAATAAGTATGCTTACAACGCTTTTTCTATCTTATATCATTTTTCCTATTTTTTCGATTATTTTTATGTTCATAGCAGTTATTTTTATCACGAATTTCCGTTTCCTATTTGCCAATTTTCTTCAGTTTTTCCAACCGCATAGTTTATATATTCCATCAAACTGACATCGTTAAATATTCCCGAAAGAAATGAGTTGACCACAGATGAATAATTAGAACCGCTGTGTGTATAATATATGTCACATGTAATTGCATTGATAACATATTTGTTTCTAACTAATCATCAACAAATCAGGCTTTAAACTGTATGACTTAAGCGAAAAAATTTAAGCTGTGTTTGCAAGTTTTGTCAAACGGCTGACTTATAAAACAACAATATAGAAATAACGTTAATACAGACACGTACGTTACAAAGGTACAGATGGCATTGCTTAAAGGTCCGTATATACGTGACGTCATAATTTAAGAAAAATCTATCTTTTTATGCAATGAGTCCAATTTATTATAGTTCATACCAAGAATGAACATCAGAAAATATATTGAACATGCTGACCAGTAAAATAATAGTGTAGGTCATTCAGTCCATAGCGTGACATCATAAAATGTTAACGGTGTCATTAAAACGCATATCGGACACGTCCGTAATGAAATGAATGCTTGTAGGCGTAATAAAATGGTCACTTCGCGTCATACAAACGTCAGTACATATATAAATGTGGGAATGTTCATGTAGGGTGAAACAGATTGACTGTTTAATGTATTAACGTTGAGTAATACGTAGCATATACTTAGTGGTTCAGGGGAGTCATGCCAATTTCTAAAACAAAAAACATTGTCCGTACATATTAAATGTGATATGATGCATTGCTTTTGTCTTATTTCCCTGAAAACAACATATATCTAGTGTTAAAGCTCTTATACTTAGCTGGACGTAATATGTGTACCGTACATATGGCGTTATGTCAACACCACAGTTGAACAGATGTTCAGTATCATTCCTTATACACATTTAGTGCAAGAGATATTTTTAAAGTTTCAGTGGCAAGATTATACCTTCGTTTAGGTGCATGCCAGTATTGAACAGATTTTCAGTGACATGACTGCACTTCCATACAAACATAACATGACAATTTGTAGCACATTAAACAGATTTTCAGTCGTATTTAAAGTCAGAATTATGATTTCGTATACAACTTCCGTCATCAGAATGTAGCATTTCTAACAATCATATAACAAATAGACAATTTATTAATCAGTCGAACAAATGTAATTAATTACATATTACACATAAGGTAAAATTTTAAACATATTTCATTTTCGCATAACGGAAACAAATAGCTTAAACATTGTTTCATAGATATACGCATACTATCTAGATTTACAATCACATCAAGATATGTACTACAGTATTATCTGAACAAAATTACAAAACAGGACTTCTAGATAAACAAGTTAAAGAAGTCTTATGGTTGCAATAATGATCTAGTTTGAAATGTTAATGCTGTTTTTGCTTGATATGATCATAAATGTTTTTAATTATTTTCATAAGCGAGTCTTTTCGCTTCGTTCGCACTACCCTGGTAATTATTTGAGGGCCTGGCATTACTTAAAATTGACCTATATTTACAAAGCAAGTGTCTTAGATGAAGCAAATTACGCTTAACCTTCATGAACACATGGTCTTATTTTCAACGATCTTAGTGTTAATGTTTTCATTTGTTTGCCCTAGTCGTATCCACTTTGTGATCAAATTACGATTGTGTTGACACTTTATAATTTATTGGTGTTGTTATCTTTTTAAGAGTTAGATAATATATATTTCTAATAAAGCATGACGTTAACCACGTTTTTATAAACATAATCGATCCCTGGGCTTTTATTAAAAACAAAAATGAAATCTCGACATGAGTATGAAGATTGTTATATTGTATCCGTATGTTCGAGATAACCGGGTTCTGATGTCGTTGACAATGTCATCAATGTTTACTTAATTGTAAACCACAACCAGTAAGCAAGTTTTGTATTGTAGCTCAACTAAAGTGATTTTTGGATTAAGTTTTGTATTGTAGCTCAAATAAAGTGATTTTTGGATTAAGTTTTGTATTATGTGCTGTTTTTCAATGAACTTTCTTCGTATACAAGTTTAAATATATATTTCTGTGAGGTTTCTTGGTCATGCTTTATGTTTTTATTCTGGAAACTGTTCGATATTAGGATAAAAAAAAATCAAAAACATTATTTGGGTTATCTGTTAAATCTAGGAGTGGTACAGGACAATTTTGACGAGTCCAGGCGAATATACTTTGTATTTAAACATGGAATCTGTAGGGACCGGCTGTCTGATTTAGTGAGTAAACGTTTCAGTTGATCAAATGAACAACGATGACAGATATTTTCCGTGTGCTTTACTGTGGAACTGCTCTCGAAAATAGATACATATTGCAGTAAGTGTAGCATACATCCTTAAGTAGAATAAATGTACAATGCATGAGGTGAACAAATTGACATACCTGTGCTTGTTCTGCAGTCGATGTACAGTCTCCTGGTGTATCTATCCACCGTTGATTATACACACGGTACATCCGAACTCATCCAGCTGAAAGGTAAATGTCCAAGATTGAGCTAAAATTCTTAGTAAAAAAATGGTAAAAAATTGGATGATCGAATATACGAATAAAGATAAAAAGACATAGAAACATCGACAATTTTGACTACTTTTAGCAATAGCAAATGTATATACTGTTCATTATATCAGGAACTGACATCCTATCCAATCAAACACAATGACATTGACACTTAACGTACAACAACGAAAGGTAGTCGTGTGTCACTGACGAGGTCGGTCACAGCGAATGTTGACTTCACCTCGCACTGCATGGTTTTAGGTGCGCACAAGGTATTGTCAGACTGGGTTTACCAACGTCAAGGTAAAAATTGAAGTGTAGCACACATGTACTCATTACATATGCGTATTTTAGGACACAACATCGTCGCTACGTGCTTTCCATTATAAATGCCAAAGCCATAGTAACGACCCAAGGACAGGTGTGACTTCCGTTTGGATTATTTAACTACTTACAATGAAATGGCAAAAGGAAGTACGGACATACCATCGACATCCTTCTGTTGTTGAAGGATTCGTACGCGATAAAAAGGCATATTGCCTTAGATATATTCGAATTCACGATTTTCAATGATTGTGTAAAGCAATGGAAATGTTAAAACTTATCTCTATTTCAGGGAAATACACATTATGTAAAATAGATAACACCTGGAATTGTTTTTGTTTTGAAATTAAATTTTGAATAATGATAAGATTGTGCATGCTAAGACATTTATTATGATTCGTACATTAATGAGATTTTATAAGATTGAGGCAAGTGAAACCCTATAATGAAAGGACCGGATTTACATAACATATTACCATAGTTCACAAAAACGTTTTCTCGTCTAAGTAGGCCCCGTCTGTAAAGTTTCTAGAACTGTAAACAACCTCCATCCAAGAGACAGATTTACATTTTCTTAGAAATGTTTCATTGTAAAATTGGAACGAGAAAACAACTCAATGAATTGAACGGTTGAATAAATGCAACAACATGCCATTTATTCAACTATTGAATTACAATACCGAGGGAACAACGTGTAATACATAGTATACTCACAGCAAACCATTACCATTACCAATACATGTATTAATTGAAAATGCGAAAAATTACTTGGGAAAAATAAATAGAAAAAACGCGGTTCCCAATAACAATCGAAGAAGTAAAACAAAGTACGTAATCAATGCTATTAATGATGATAAGTAACCATAAACAGGAGATTGTTGTAGAACTTTTCCGGCCCTCAACTTACTGTCTGAAGTACAGGTTATACAATGTATGTACACATAACGTGTATTGATGACCAACCTAGTACATAAAGAACGATAATACAGTAATTAGGTGTGTATATATATACATGTTGAGCAATATTTGTACTTCTGTATAACACAATGGCTGTTGAACACCATTTGTGCTTCTGTATAACACAATGGCTGTTGACCACTATTTGTGTGCAGTGTGCACTTTAAAACGAATAATAAAGAATTATTTTATAAATTACAATTTTACATAGAGCGCTATATAAATATCGTATCTTTTTATTATGATGTTGTGCCTTTGCTTCGGAGGTATTCTCACAAAACGTAGACTAAACAAGGCAGATAAGGCTGCAAAGAAAAAAACATGTATGGGAAACGTCTACTTGGAAATGGTGCACAAAGAGACTATCGAATTGGATTGAAGGAAATGTAGATCATTGGAGATCCATCCGTCAGGACAGTTACCTTATACTGTACGACAAGTTATGTTGGTGGGTAGTTTCTTCGTGGATTGAAGCCGTTTAGATCGTTTCTTGGTACAAACTATCGTGTCTGAGGCTGAATTTTGTGCCAAAGGGTTACTTTCAACATAACGTATCGGCAAATATCTTGCACAAAATATTTCATTTTAAAAATGCCAATAATAATAAAACATATCATACTGACAACTGTTGAAACGCATGTAAGGGAAATACAAACATGTTGAAAATTGGCGGTAATCTTAATAACTCATCTGTACCTTATGTTTGATATATAGTTCATGGGAGTACAACAGTGGAATATCTTAAGTGTTCCAGAATAGAAAAGTTGCAATCATGAAATTAAAAATTTACGTACATAGCTAAAACTCTATAGAAAATACTCCATAATCAATATAATACTAGTAGTATCAAATATATTTGGTAGGATATCATTTTATACATTTAATTATATATTAATTTAACGAAACTTTTCCTCCGTGAAATGGTTAGCGGCCTCCCCTGTCGTTAATCCCTTAATAATATTAAACAGGTTGGGATAACTACAGTGTTTAAGATTTGTTATCCTTTTTTTTTTGCAAATGTGTGTGTTTTAAGATTAAAATAGTTGTCACTTAAAAAAGTCTAACTATATCAATATTTGATATTAGCAATAATGTATTTTAATTTTTAAAAACGCATTTGGATGAAATTTCAGGGAGCCTGAAGTTGGTTCCTAGTTCCTAGTTCCGTTTATGTTAACGGAACTAGGAACCAGACCCTAGTTCCGTTTAAGATAAACGGAACTAGGAACCAGACCCTAGTTCTGTTTAAGGTAGACGAAACTAGGAACCAGACCATAGTTCCGTTTAACATAAACGGAACTGGGAACCAGACCATAGTTCCGTTTAACATAAACGGAACTGGGAACCAGACACTAGTTCCGTTTAACATAAACGGAACTGGGAACCAGACACTAGTTCCGTTTAAAATTGAAATAACACTATAATTCGAACTTCGACCAAAATACTAGGTCTGTTTCAGAAAAACATCATAACCAGCCTCTTATAAAATCGACTGGGAACTCAAATCCACAACCTTTCACAGGAAAAATATGACTACCATAGCCTCTATAAAGTAATTGGTCTTATACGGAACTGAGTGTCAGACTCCAGTTACGTTTTTCCTTAAACGGAACTAGGAACCAGACCCTAGTTCCGTTTAACATAAACGGAACTGGAAACCAGACCGGGGTCCGTATAGTAAACATATATGTTTTTTTTGTAATTCTTTCCCTTTCTACTTCGCAAAACGGAAGGTCAAAGGCCCGTAGTTATATCTGAATCAAGGACAGGAATCAGTGTCAGACTCCAGTTACGTTTTTCCTTAAACGGAACTGGAAACCAGACCTCAGTTCCGTATAGTAAACGTTTAAGTTCTCTGTAATACTTTCCCTGTCTACCTCGAAAAACGAAAGGTCAAAGGCGCGTAGTTATATCTGTATCAAGTACAGGAATCGAACCCACAACCTGTCACACGAAAATTAAGACACCATATCCTCTATAAAGTAATTGGTCGTATACGGAACTGAGTGTCAGACTCCAGTTACGTTTTTCCTTAAACGGAACTGGGTTCCAGACCCAGTTCCGTTTAACATAAACGTTTAACATAAACGGAACTAGGAACCAGACCCTTGTTCCGATTAAGATAAACGGAACTAGGAACCAGTCCCTAGTTCCGTTTAACATAAACGAAATTGGGAACCAGACCGGGGTCCGTGTAGTAAACGTATATGGTTTTTTTGTAATTCATTCCCTATCTACTTTACAAAACGGAAGGTCAAAGGCCCGTATTTATATCTGAATCATGTACAGGAATCGAACCCACAACCTTTCACACGAAAATTAAGACCACCATAGCCTCTATCAAGTAATTGGTCTTATACGGAACAGAGTTTCAGACTCCAGTTTCGTTTTTCCTTAAACGGAACTGGGATCCAGACCCTAGTTCCGTTTACCATAAACGGAACTGGGAACCAGACCGGGGTTCGTATAGTAAACTTACATGGTTTTTTTTGTAAATCATTCCCTGTCTACTTTACAAAACGGAAGGTCAAAGGCCCGTATTTATATCTGAATCAAGTACAGGAATCGAACCCACAATTTTTCACACGAAAATTAAGACCACCATAGCCTCTATAAAGTAATTGGTCTTATACGGAACTGGGTGTCAGACTCCAGTTACGTTTTTCCTTAAACGGAACTGGGATCCAGACCCCAGTTCCGTTTAACATAAACGAAACTGGGAACCAGACCCCAGTTCCGTAAAGTAAACGTTTACGTATTCTGTATTTCTTTCCCTGTCTACCTCGAAAAACGAAAGGTCAAAGGCGCGTAGTTATATCTGTATCAAGTACAGGAATCGAACCCACAACCTTTCACACGAAAATTAAGACCACCATAGCCTCTATAAAGTAATTGGTCTTATACGGAACTGAGTGTCAGACTCCAGTTACGTTTTACCTTAAACGGAACTGGGAACCAGACCCAAGTTCCGTATAGTAAACGTACATTGTATATGTTTTTTTTAATTCTTTCACTGTCTACCTCGCATAATGCGATTTCTAAGGAGCATAGAAATATCCTTATTCATATCTTTAGTCACTTTTTTTCATTACTAGAGAAAAAATGAGATCTAAAACTTACTTGTGAAACTTTCCAATTGAGCTTTACCACGTTCAATCATCCTACGTGTACTGGCTCTATCTATTTTTATCTACATAGACAGCTCAGATATGATAACAACCAAGTTTGAAATTACATGTTGGAATACAGCTGAAGTACGAGCTTTTTTTCTATTATTAGCTTATTGTCTATTTCAATGATTATTCGTATTTTCAGCTGTATTTATTTATTTATTTATTTATTTTTTTACATTTTTCGGCATTTACATGTAGGGTGTTACAGTATATAGTTCACCAGGTCCCAATACTGAGGGAAGCCAGTTGTAACTAGTGTAGGAATGTGCATGTCCGGTGGTGCAAGGAACACTGGCAGGTGACAAAAAGAATGAAATTGACTGTATTCTAATCGAAATTTACATCATACCTTTTGCATGAAACAGAAAGATTTTGGGAACATTTTCAACTTTACTAACGATCATCATTCAACTCTTTTACAAGCGCCTATATATATAGCTAACTGACCAGGATCAGGATGAAAGTGTGGATAAAAGTGATAATCTACAAGCTAAAAGCAAACAGGTCACACATTTTTATACCATAAATAGTGGACAATTCAACAAAATTATACACAATGGCTTAATAATTCATTTTACATTTTACAATCCCTATGATCATGTCGAGAGTTGTCTTCCTTGAAACAAATTGGAAAATTTTACAGCGGGATTAAATTTACACAATGACAGTTATCTCTAGTAGAAAATATCAGTGATTAAAATTAATAGAAATTATGATATCCAAAGTGACAATTTATTGTTCTTTCATGGAATTAAATTACTCTTAGTCATGTACACTTTGGACATCATTCCACAGCCCGCTTACGCATGGTATATTTACATTTCAGATACATGTGTAACCAGAGGCTATCGCATGGTATGCCGTTCTCACGTGCACCCTCATACGCATTTTCATCGGGATCTTTATATGTTTATAAAACACTATTTCAACAGAGTCAGTGAACTGTATTTATAAAAACGATTGACTCGACAGAGCGTAACTCGCTCGACAGCGAAAGTCGCAACGACCTCGAGCTTGTTAAGTGGTGTAGGTACACAAAACGCTAAGTCGCTTTCCGTGTGCTTCATATATGACCTTCTTCAAGTCGCCTGGTCTCCTGTCAGTGTCTTTCCGTGAGTCCGTTTCTGTCTTTGTAACGGAATCTTTATTTCTGAAGTACGTGTGATTACACATTTCCCAGCTAATTTTCGATATCGGGTGTTGACATATCATCGTCAGGCACATGTATTATTGACTACAATTTACACTACCGTATTGAAATGCCCGATACGCAATACGGAAATGACCACACAAAATACGGCAAGTAAAATATGTGTATTACGAAGGACGGGAAGTCCTGAATAATTTCATACATGATGAGAACGATTACTCGATGTCATTACAGCATACAGACACAATCCCCAACAAAGAGTCGGTTTACGTTTGGCTGAAGCATAATAAGAAACTCCCAGTATCAGAAACAGGTACAAACTTTTTTTCCTTGTCATTAGTGGTCTCGAGACCAATCCAAGACCACGACGTCAGAACTCATATCCATGCGGTGTGTTCAAGAAAGCCTGTAGGTGAAATGTCACGAGTGGTGCCATGCAGCGTGCAATGAAGAAATCAGTGTATTGTATCACATGTGACAAACCAATTGATTGATTGATTGATTGATGGGGCTTTACGTCCTCGTTCCGGTTATAACCGAGCATAGGACAATAACTTATGACTCGATTATTGTGGGTGATACTAACTCATTCAAAGAGGAGGGGACGCGATAAACCACTTACACATAAACAAAGCCTACGTATCATAGTGGTGAACTTCCAAAGCAACAAAAACAAGTCTAGTGAAGTCGGAGTCTTATGCGATTTCACGTCAGCAGAAATAGTGATCGAGACGGAAACTTAGCTAGATGATTCTGTGTCATCTTTAGAGATCTTCCGAGAGTATCAATGGGGAATTTAAGGATTTCCAGAGGGAGTTTGACCAACTACCAGATAGTGATGTGGATGTGATATGGAACGCGTTTAAAGACAGATGACTGAGTCTAATCGACAAACACGTTCCATCAAAACTCACGTCATCAGCATACACCAATTCGTGTGCGAACAGTGACATAAATCGCCTGAGTAGGAGGAAAGCAATGGCCTACAAGAAAGCTCAGAGCACTAAGACAGAGAAGGATTGGAAAAGATATAGGAAATTGAAGGTCATCACCCAGCAAGAAACGAGGAAAGCACATGACATATACCTAGATGAAGTCATCAGCAACCAATACACGGACAGCCGTAAGTAGTTCTGGTCGTATCTAAAAGGTAAAAGGACAGACAGCAGTGGAGTTGCCCCATTAAACCACCAAGACGGCTTCGAATTCCTACACAGTGACACCGGAACTAAGTTTGAGATCTTAAACAGCCAGTTCGAATCGGTTTACATAGAAGAGGACTTGAGAGTGAAATTCCGGACAAAGGAAGGAGCCAGCGCCCGACATCACCACAGATATGCGAGGAGTGCATAAGCTGCTGACTGGACTGACTGAAGCCGCATAAGGCCTCAGGCCCCGACTCCATACCAGCTAGGACCCTCAAGGACTCCGCTCTTCATGTAGCCCATATTCTTACCAGGATTTTCCAGTGCTCCCTGAGAAGTGGGAAATACCTGAGGACTGACGGAAAGCTTCAATTGTACATATTTATATGATGGGAGATAGACACAACTCTGCCAATAACCGTTCAGTGTCACTGACGTCGATTGTAAGTAAATTGCTCGAGCACATTATCTACAGCAACATCATGGATCACTACGACAATAATAATATCCTGGTCGACGAGCAACATTGTTTCAGATCACGTTGGTCCTGCGAGACACAACTCATCCCTAATATTCAGGAGATAGCGAAGTAATTGGCCGAGGGGGAGTAGATGGATGTACTCCTGCAGGCTTTTGACAAGATGCCGCGACAGCGACTCCTCCGGAAACTAGAATTCTACGGTGTGAGACGGAACATATAGATGTGAATTAGAGACTTCCTATCGCATCGGACCCAGCAAGTGACATTAGACGGCAAAACATCATCTTCTGCGGCTGTACGTTCTGAAGTCCCACAGGAGACAGTTCTTGGACCTCTTTTATGGCTTACCTTTATAAATGACTTACCGGATAGCATCTCTACAGATACCGTGGCTAAATTGTTCGCAGACGACTGCCTATTATTCAGGAAAATTAGAAACACC
>NW_018408794.1:579715-581300 GCF_002113885.1 Mizuhopecten yessoensis | reverse complement strand
GACGGAAACTTGGCTAGATGATTCTGTGTCATCTTTAGAGATCTTCCGAGAGTATCAATGGGGAATTTGAGGATTTTCAGAGGGAGTTTGACCAACTACCAGATAGTGATGTGGATGTGATATGGAACGCGTTTAAAGACAGATGACTGAGTCTTATCGACAAACACGTTCCATCAAAACTCACGTCATCAACATACACCAATCCGTGTGCAAACAGTGACATAAATCGCCTGAGTAGGAGGAAAGCAGGGGCCTACAAGAAAGCTAAGAGCACTAAGACAGAGAAGGATTGGAAAAGATATAGGAAATTGAAGGTCATCACCCAGCAAGAAACGAGGAAAGCACATGACATATACCTAGATGAAGTCATCAGCAACCAATACACGGACAGCCGTAAGTAGTTCTGGTCGTATCTAAAAGGTAAAAGGACAGACAGCAGTGGAGTTGCCCCATTAAACCACCAAGACGGCTTCGAATTCCTACACAGTGACACCGGAACTAAGTTTGAGATCTTAAACAGCCAGTTCGAATCGGTTTACATAGAAGAGGACTTGAGAGTGAAATTCCGGACAAAGGAAGGAGCCAGCGCCCGACATCACCACAGATATGCGAGGAGTGCATAAGCTGCTGACTGGACTGACTGAAGCCGCATAAGGCCTCAGGCCCCGACTCCATACCAAGTAGGACCCTCAAGGACTCTGCTCTTCATGTAGCCCATATTCTTACCAGGATTTTCCAGTGCTCCCTGAGAAGTGGGAAATACCTGAGGATTGACGGAAAGCTTCAATTGTACATATTTATATGATGGGAGACAGACACAACCCTGCCAATAACCACTCAGTGTCACTGACGTCGATTGCAAGTAAATTGCTCGAGCACATTATCTACAGCAACATCATGGACCACTACGACAATAATAATATCCTGGTCGACGAGCAACATTGTTTCAGATCACGTTGGTCCTGTGAGACACAACTCATCCTTAATATTCAGGAGATAGCGAAGTAATTGGCCGAGGGGGGAGTAGATGGATGTACTCCTGCAGGCTTTTGACAAGATGCCGCGATAGCGACTCCTCCGGAAACTAGAATTCTACGGTGTGAGACGGAACATATAGATGTGAATTAGAGACTTCCTATCGCATCGGACCCAGCAAGTGACATTAGACGGCAAAACATCATCTTCTGCGGCTGTACGTTCTGAAGTCCCACAGGAGACAGTTCTTGGACCTCTTTTATGGCTTACCTTTATAAATGACTTACCGGATAGCATCTCTACAGATACCGTGGCTAAATTGTTCGCAGACGACTGCCTATTATTCAGGAAAATTAGAAACACCCAAGATTCGTTAAACTTACACAAGATCTGGACAAACTGCAGAACAGGGAACAGCAATGGCAGATGGCTTTTCACCAAGAAATGTGTACTTTTATACATATCACAAACAGGAGGAAGAAACCGCTGTAGACCACGTACACCCTGCATGGCCACACCCTAGAGATCGTCAGCAGCAGCAAATACCTTGGCGTGAACATCGACCAACACCTAAGATGGGACTGGCATGTGAGTAACATCACTAGCAAAG
>NW_018408794.1:549474-576056 GCF_002113885.1 Mizuhopecten yessoensis | reverse complement strand
GAATAACACCCTGGCACTGGGACGAACCGTGCACGCATACGTTTGGCGCATGTGATATTTTTTGGAATAACACCCTGTCTTCTTTATTTTTGTAAAACGAGCAAGTAACAAAGAAAATGTTCACATCTTTCTCAACCAATCAGATTACGAGATTTAAACAGAAGGTATAATAACACTAATTATAGTTCACTGAGATACCTTGACACGAAAACTTACTATAGACCACTGAGATACCTGGTTACAAACTCTCACTATAGACCACTGAGATACCTGTTTACAAACACTTATCATAGACCATTGAGATACCTGGTCACAAGCACCTACATTAGACTTTTGACGTAACACTTCCTCAGTGATCAAGTCCAGTCAAGATTTTTATTTTTTAAATATCAAGTTTGTGAGGTGTTTACATATTTGAGTTGTTAGTTTGTAAACATCTTAAAGGACGAGCACTGCTTTAATATGCTATTTGCATTCATAGCCTTACGCATCGAGCTGTGAAAGTTAAGTGTATAATTTACAAAATCATGTAACATGCAGTATGGCCGTTTTTGACTGTATTGTATTGGAGGTAATTTAAAACCCGAACACGTGAGATTTGTTTTCAGAAGCTGAAATCATTAATATGAATTTGTCTTGAGCAAATCTAAGTAATTTCATAACTGATACACCCTTAAAAGCTTTTAACTTTTTGATGTCTTGGTTTTGTGCATCCGATTAAGTGTGTTATTGTCATTTGAATAACAATAAACAAATCGTCTGATGTCGATTACGTTTTAGATTAATTTTAGAGATATAGTTTGAAGACGCTTCACGATCAGTAGATTTCTTTACACACGTGTGCCACGCTACCGGTCATAAAAATTCAATTTATCATAACTCGGTCAATATTTCAAATATCTAGCTGAAGTTTGGTACAAATAGGTGTATCATAGTCATATGCATAACACACAGGGGCTCGGTTTCGGGAGACTTTCGGTTAGTAATAAACCTATACACACCAATAAATAACAGCAACACTTTTTATCCGGTGTTTATACACATTCTAAAACCTTATAAAAAATTAGGGTACTGGTTTTTTTTTTGTACCCTCAATTTTTATAAGGTTTTCGAATGTGTATAAACACCGGATTCGATAAAAAAAATGTTGAGGTTATTTACTGGTGTGTATAGGTTTATTACTAACCGAAAGTATCCGGAAAATACTAACCGAAAGTATCCTGAAACCAAGCCCCTGTAGAATAACATCTTCTGATGTCGCTTACTTTATAGGTTAATTTTGGAGGTAATATTTGAAGACACTTCAGGATCTCTAGAGCTCTACTCACACATGCGTGGCACCAACATTTGGTAGAAATCTGCTCAGTCGTTTATGACAAGTAGCATTTTTTAGGAAAAGTTGCCGGACGCCGCGCCATGGCATAAGCTCACTTCCTCTTCGGGCAGGTGAGCTAAAAACGTATACGTTTATTGGGGTTTGGTTCCCAGTTCCGTTTAAGTAAAAACGTAACTGGAGTTTGAATCTCAGTTCCGTATCAGACCAATTACTTTATAGATGCTATGGTGGTCTTAATTTTCGTGTGAAAGGTTGTGGGTTCGATTCCTGTCCTTGATTCAGATATAAATACTGGCCTTTGACCTTCCGTTTTGCGAAGCAGACGGGGAAAGAATTACAAAAAACCGTAAACGTTTGCTATACGGAACTGGGGTCGGGTTCCCAGTTCCGTTTAAGGTAAAACGTAACTGGAGTCTGACACTGATTCCTGTATTTGATTCAGATATAACTATGGGCCTTTGGCCTTCCGTTTTGCGAAGTAGACAGGGAAAGAATTACAAAAAAACATATACGTTTACTATACGGACCCCGGTCTGGTTCCTAGTTCTGTTTATGTTAAATGGAACTAGGGTCTGGTTCCCAGTTCCGTTAAAGGAAAAACGTAACTGGAGTCTGACATTCAGTTCCGTATAAGACCAATTACTTTATAGAGGCTATGGTGGTCTTAATTTTCGTGTGAAAGGTTGTGAGTTCGATTCCTGTCCTTGATTCAGATACAAATACGGGTCTTTGACCTTCCGTTTTGCGAAGTAGACAGGGAAAGAATTACAAAAAAAACATATACGTTTACTATACGGACCCCGGTCTGGTTCCCAGTTCCGTTTATGTTAAACGGAACTAGGGTCTGGTTCCCAGTTCCGTTTTAGGAAAAACGCAACTGGAGTCTGACAATCAGTTCCGTATACGACCAATTACTTTATAAAGGCTATGGTGGTCTTAATTTTCGTGTGAAAGGTTGTGGGTTCGATTCCTGTACTTGATTCAGATATGACTACGCGCCTTTGACCTTTCGTTTTTCGAATTAGACGGGGAAAGAACTACAAAAAACGTAAACGTTTACTATACGGAACTTGGGTCTGGTTCCCAGTTCCGTTTAAGGTAAAACGTAACTGGAGTCTGACACTGATTCCTGTCCCTGATTCAGATATAACTACGGGCCTTTGACCTTTCGTTTTGCAAAGAAGACAGGGAAAGAATTACAAAAAAACATAAACGTTTACTATACGGAACTGGGGTCTGGTTCCCATTTCCGTTTAAGGTAAAACGTAACTGGAGTCTGACACTCAGTTCCGTATAAGACCAATTACTTTATAGAAGCTATGATGGTCTTAATTTTCGTGTGAAAGGTTGTGTGTTCGATTCCTGTCCATGATTCAGATATAAATACTGGCCTTTGACCTTCCGTTTTGCGAAGCAGACGGGGAAAGTATTACAAAAAAACGTAAACGTTTACTATACGGAACTTGGGTCTGGTTCCCAGTTCCGTTTAAGGTAAAACGTAACTGGAGTCTGACACTGATTCCTGTCCTTGATTCAGATATAACTACAGGCCTTTGACCTTTCGTTTTGCGAAGTAGACAGGGAAAGAATTACAAAAAACATAAACGTTTACTATACGGAACTGGGGTCTGGTTCCCAGTTCCGTTTATGTTAAACGGAACTAGGGTCTGGTTCCCAGTTCCGTTTTAGGAAAAACGTAACTGGAGTCTGACAATCAGTTCCGTATACGACCAATTACTTTATAAAGGCTATGGTGGTCTTAATTTTCGTGTGAAAGGTTGTGGGTTCGATTCCTGTACTTGATTCAGATATGACTACGCGCCTTTGACCTTTCGTTTTTCGAATTAGACGGGGAAAGAACTACAAAAACGTAAACGTTTACTATACGGAACTTGGGTCTGGTTCCCAGTTCCGTTTAAGGTAAAACGTAACTGGAGTCTGACACTGATTCCTGTCCCTGATTCAGATATAACTACGGGCCTTTGACCTTTCGTTTTGCAAAGAAGACAGGGAAAGAATTCAAAAAAAACATAAACGTTTACTATACGGAACTGGGGTCTGGTTCCCATTTCCGTTTAAGGTAAAACGTAACTGGAGTCTGACACTCAGTTCCGTATAAGACCAATTACTTTATAGAAGCTATGATGGTCTTAATTTTCGTGTGAAAGGTTGTGTGTTCGATTCCTGTCCATGATTCAGATATAAATACTGGCCTTTGACCTTCCGTTTTGCGAAGCAGACGGGGAAAGTATTACAAAAAACCGTAAACGTTTACTATACGGAACTTGGGTCTGGTTCCCAGTTCCGTTTAAGGTAAAACGTAACTGGAGTCTGACACTGATTCCTGTCCTTGATTCAGATATAACTACAGGCCTTTGACCTTTCGTTTTGCGAAGTAGACAGGGAAAGAATTACAAAAAACATAAACGTTTACTATACGGAACTGGGGTCTGGTTCCCAGTTCCGTTTAAGGTAAAACGTAACTGGAGTCTGACACTCAGTTCCGTATAAGACCAATTACTTTATAGAGGCTATGGTGGTCTTAATTTTCTTGTGAAAGGTTGTGAGTTCGATCCTGTCCTTGATTCAGATACAAATACGGGCCTTTGACCTTCCGTTTTGCGAAGTAGACAGGGAAAGAATTACAAAAAAAACTACTATACGGACCCCGGTCTGGTTCCAAGTTCCGTTTATGTTAAACGGAACTAGGGTCTGGTTCCCATTTCCGTTTTAGGAAAAACGTAACTGGAGTCTGACAATCAGTTCCGTATACGACCAATTACTTTATAAAGGCTATGGTGGTCTTAATTTTCGTGTGAAAGGTTGTGGGTTCGATTCCTGTACTTGATTCAGATATGACTACGCGCATTTGACCGTTCGTTTTTCGAATTAGACGGGGAAAGAACTACAAAAAACATAAACGTTTACTATACGGAACTGGGGTCTGGTTCCCATTTCCGTTTAAGGTAAAACGTAACTGGAGTCTGACACTCAGTTCCGTATAAGACCAATTACTTTATAGAAGCTATGATGGTCTTAATTTTCGTGTGAAAGGTTGTGTGTTCGATTCCTGTCCTTGATTCAGATATAAATACGGGTCTTTTACCTTCCGTTTTGCGAAGTAGACAGGGAAAGAATTACAAAAAAACATATACGTTTACTATACGGACCCCGGTCTGGTTCCCAGTTCTGTTTATGTTAAACGGAACTAGGGTCTGATTCCCAGTTCCGTTAAAGGAAAAACGTAACTGGAGTCTGACATTCAGTTCCGTATAAGACCAATTACTTTATAGAGGCTATGAAGGTCTTAATTTTCGTGTGAAAGGTTGTGTGTTCGATTCCTGTCCATGATTCAGATATAAATACGGGCCTTTGACCTTCCGTTTTGCGAAGTAGACAGGGAAAGAATTACAAAAAACGTAAACGTTTACTATACGGAACTGGGGTCTGGTTCCCAGATCTTTTAAAGGTAAAACGTAACTGGAGTCTGACACTCAGTTCCGTATAAGACCAATGACTTTATAGAGGCTATGGTAGTCATAATTTGCCTGTGAAAGGTTGTGGATTTGAGTTCCCAGTCGATTATAAGAGGATTGCTATGATGTTTTTCTGAAACAGACCTAGTATTTTGGTCGAAGTTCGAATTATAGTGTTATTTCAATTTAAACGGAACTAGTGTCTGGTTCCCAGTTCCGTTTATGTTAAACGGAACTAGGGTCTGGTTCCTAGTTCCGTTACCTTAAACGAAACTAGGGTCTGGTTCCTAGTTCCGTTGATCTTAAACGTTACTAGGAACTAGGAACTACGAACCAATTCAGGCTCCCGAAATTTCACACGCAATTTAAAGACGATACCAATATAGTCAAGAATAAATCCAGAAATCACCCTGAAAAGAAAATGTTCTTTTAATCAGCAAAACACGTTCAATACACTCCTTCCACGGAACATCAATTAAAAACACAGGTATACATGTATAAGAACTTAATTCTAATTGTTACCTATTGTCAATTTTTTTTTCTCTCATAAATTTTGTTTAAACATATGTATTGATAAAGGAGTTATAGAAGAATTTTAAAATGACCGAATGGACACCTATTCCTCAATTTCTATTTTAATCTTGATATCATTGTAATATGTTTCTCTAAGACCTCCCTTTTCAATTATGAACTCTATTTGGAGCCCCATAAACGGAGTTTCGATCACGTTTTTGCACTAGCTATCACCCATGTAACACAACATAACGGCACCGATTAGGAGATAAACTAGGAAGATAGCGTTATAAACCCCTATCCTTTCTCCTCGGTTGGCAACTGGCCATGTCATAAATGAGATTATGGATGTACAGGTTCTTCGGGTCAAGTATCATACACAGTAAATGATAAACATCCTTGTAAATACAATGAGATTCAAGCAATAACTACGTTTATATGTATGTTAAATAAAAGTTTGTACCGTAAAACCTTGGTGATTGTTAGCCATCTTTTGTATATTAGAGTACTTCCAATATCATATAGGAAAAATATGTAAATATTGTATAATAGCATTATATAAAATGTTTACATGTTTGATTGCTTCAGCAGTATTCATACAGAAGAGCAAACGTAAATCGCACCTAGAATACAAGCCGCCAAACATTAGAAACATGCATGAGAAATGGCTACATAGAAATGATGCACAATTTTGAACAAGGTATGTTTTGTTCATTGTATATGATAGTAATGTTAGTTTTGCTCTTGAAAAGTACGTTTTGTATGGTAGAGTGCCATGTTATTGTGTTTAAAATATTTTCATATTATTTCACATCGAAAAATATCAATATTTTTTCAAATCTATCGGCCACCAAGATAAAGAATTTGTATAAGCAGGTATTTTTCCGATTCAAATTACGTCTTTTTCAATGAAATTTATTAAAATGAAAAGAACTCAATAGAATTGTCGAATTTGATTTAGAGCCGATTTCTGATCCTGGTTATTTCCAGATTCGGCAACAATGAATTTTGTATTCCCCTAAAACAACAAGATAATACCAAAGTGTCAATAAATCCGTTATCCGAATTCCAAATCGATAAACTAACGCACAATTAGAACAAAGGAAATAATTATATAAAGATCCTTGACGAAGTACGAGGAAATAAGACCAGATGTTCCGGAAGAGTGAGCGTAGTCTGCTTCATCGACACATCGACCATTTAATGTACATGTAGGCCAAATCTAAGTAAAGTCGCGTCCCCATAGCGATAGTCGGGGTAGTGACAACGAAAGAGCAAGGAACAGCAAATACCTTCCTCCTTGTATACCAATTGAACGATTCTAGTACGCCCTTCACATTTTATAAAATCATCACCTCGATAAGACACTTGAACTTACATAAAAACATGTGCGATTTTAAAAAACAGCAAATGTTTTAATGGATTACAGTACCTAAATATCATACAAGGTACATGAAATCATCATCCTAATTCGTTAAAAGATCTTAGAAATTATCTGTCAATATCCCCATCACTTTCTCTACACAAATTATTGGAAACTGTTAACACAAGAATAGAAAGTTTAGGATATGAAGATTTACTTTTTGCAAACCGATATCAGCAAAGATTTTAGAAATAACACTGTTTCTTGGAAAAATATGCAATATTTACGTTTTCACTTCGAGTTCCTCTATAAGCATTATCAGAAGAAACTGCGTCCATAGAAATATGAACGCAATTTGATCAGCATAATTTTGAACTTTCTCCTCCTGTCTCGAAAAACAAAGGAGTCAACAGTTCAAACCGAACATTTTGGCAACGTTATGCTGTTCCATCAATCTTGTATGCTCTGATGACACAGATACCCCAATATCCAAAACATAAGGGGAAATCTGTATTAAGTTCAATAAAAACTAAAAAGGTAGAACGTAAAAATGAGGATTGAACGGCATTTTTCAATGTTCACGCTCTAGCAAGCTTCATGGAATATGTATGTAGCCGACTTGCGTTCATACCAGCATGAAATTAAAAAAATGCCGTTCAATCTATAAGTAAGGTTTACAGCTCTCGATACGTTCAGGCTACTCGACACTGTCCAATACGAAGGCATGTTCCAAACCACTGTGTGACATTGGAGAAGCAAAGCTCCTTTTCCAGACAATAACTGAATACACTAACTGTACCAAGATTACACGAGTTAAGTGTAAACAAACATGTAACACTAAGATGGTTCCCAAAACAAGGATCGGTCGGTCTAGCAGGAGTCGCACCAACTGTCGTGTAACTTTTACACAACTATCTAGACGACTCTGGTTTTGAAGATTACATTCTTTCCGTGAAATACAGAAACCCTGGCGTAGTAGACGATGTAGTCATCGACCAACCAGAAACTTTCAATCACAGCTGATTACTGTTCTAAAAAACGGAACTTTGGTATATTATAATTTTAACTCTACAAAGTGGTCGGCTATAAGTTTTGGCAGAAATACAGCAAACTATACATACTTTGGTAGGAAGAATTCAGTTAGATATTATAAACCGTGCTGTTTACCTTACAATTACAGTTTTGGCGAGAGTAAAATGTACTAATTGTATAAATGAGAAAGTAGGTGGAATAGGGCGAATACTCTTCATCTTGTTAATGGTGTGGGTAGAGAGTACGAGTACGTCCAACCCCTTAAATAACCATTAATGTTTATAGAAACGTTAAATCATCTTGTTAATGGTGTGGGTAGAGAGTACGAGTACGTCCAACCCCTTAAATAACCATTAATGTTTATAGAAACGTTAAATCATCTTACTAATGGTGTGGGTAGAGAGGACGAGTACGTCCAACCCCTTAAGTAACCATTAATGTTTATAGAAACGTTAAATCATCTGGTTAATGGTGTGTGTAGAGAGTACGAGTACGTCCAACCCCTTAAAAAACCATTAATGTTTATAGAAACGTTAAATCATCTTGTTAATGGTGTGGGGAGAGAGTACGAGTACGTCCAACCCCTTAAATAGCCATTAATGTTTATAGAAACGTTAAATCATCTGGTTAATGGTGTGTGTAGAGAGTACGAGTACGTCCAACCCCTTAAGTAACCATTAATGTTTATGGCATCTTACTAATGGTGTGGGTAGAGAGTACGAGGACGTCCAACCCCTTAAATAGCCATTAATGTTTATAGAAACGTTAAATCATCTGGTTAATGGTGTGTGTAGAGAGTACGAGTACGTCCAACCCCTTAAGTAACCATTAATGTTTATAGAGACGTTAAATCATCTTATTAATGGTGTGTGTAGAGAGTACGAGCACGTCCAACCCCTTAAATAGCCATTAATGTTTATAGAAACGTTAAATCATCTTACTAATGGTGTGGGTAGAGAGGACTAGTACGTCCAACCCCTTAAGTAACCATTAATGTTTATAGCATCTTACTAATGGTGTGGGTAGAGAGTACGAGGACGTCCAACCCCTTAAATAGCCATTAATGTTTATAGAAACGTTAAATCATCTGCTGTTTAATAGGTATCAGAATTGTCTTATCTTAAATGTCAAAATCTCAAATCTTTTAAGTGTACCAATACTTTATCGTGAATTGGGAATTTAGGTGTTCTGAAATGTAAAAAGTATCAAACCTTTGCCGGATATTAATATATCAGTGGAAATAGATTCTGGTAAAATTATTTGTTGATATAATTTTATGCAGCTGGCCGAAATCTCAATCCGAAGAAATGTTCCTACAGAGGCGCCTCATCGTCAAAATTCAAAACAAAGGCAAGGTTCCGTTCATGATCATTTTAATTTCTAGGAAAAAAATCAAACTAATACCCAGTAAATATTTCTAGCAGATCTTTGCTATCTATTTAAACAAGGGAGGGTGCCAATTTGGGCCTTCTGTTGGCTATCACCGATAAGTTTTATTTTTTTGTATATACCTACCTTGGTGTTATGCCATCATGATATGACATGAAATTAAGGTCAGCTTGGAGACCATTCCGATATATGAGGGGTGGAGTGGGGGACAAAACTACAAATGGACTCTCTTTGACAAAACTACAAATGGACTCTCTTTGACAAAACTACAAATGGACTCTCTTTGACAAAACTACAAATGGACTCTCTTTGACAAAACTACATGTTATTTTTTTAAAAGTTTCTTCATGTGGGAGAAAACTGGAGTACCTGGAGAAAACCCAAATTATTTTCTATTTCTGTATTTATATGAAACATGTAACTTATGTACAGATTTAGTTACATTTTTATCATATACATTCGTGTATGTATTCACATCTCTTTTACATTTTATCTAAAGTATCAACACCCATCTCTTCTGTCCGCGGCGCAGTATGTTTATTTACCCTATTGGTGGGTACAACGTACACGAAAGTGTATTATCCAAAACTTTAATTTATATATATTCTTTGATTTAATTGAAACTGTGTTGAAGTGATTTTCTGAAACTGTGCACAATCATCTCCCTTTATAGTGGAAATGTAAAGATATTTGGACTGCATCTTGTGATAGGTTATACATGTATTGCTATCAAACGTGTCAAAATCATCTACAAATGTACCTTGACCTTCGTTCAAGGTCACAGGGGTCAAATGTCTTATAATTCAATTGACGTCTTTTCAGAAGTCATACTGGACACAGGAACTTTTGCCAATCCAACCAGATCGAATTAACATAAGTCCCAAATATGAATAAGGGTTATAAAAACATATTTAGTACAAACATGAGTTCAAGTATTATCTCCAGTAGTTCAGACTCTGAGTGTCTGGTTTTGTCAACCAGGTAATATGCATACAGGAAACGAGAGGTTGTCGATAAGATTTAATTTGTTCAATTTCTGATTCGGAGGGGTATTATTTGCCAAAATCAGATATTATTGAAATAAAGAGCAAGTGGTGAGGAATTTGTTTTCCATATAAAAGATTTAAAGTAATTAGAAATATTGTGTCTTTAAATGTTATGGAGATATTTAATATCCTATAAGGATTATATTGTATATCACAATTGTTTATAATGATAAATTAAAATAGATATATCCTTTTTGTATTATAAATTAAATTGTCATGTCATTGCTTTCAGCAGTTGTTCACAGATGTAGACTGAATATTTAAGTCTTCAAAAATGAAACCACTTTGAATACTAATATTTAAGAATCTGTGTTTTTTCTGCTGTATGAAAACATATGGCAAATAACGTCAGCCTGATATAACATGGTCTGGAGCCGGTTAAGTACCTGTAATAGAGTAGCTATCGCCGAAAATATCGTTTGATATATATATCGTGTAATTAGTTTTACAAATATATCCAGTATGGCTTTAGTGATGTATCGTTCCATAACAAACCTAACAATACAGCAAATGTACAGGAAGGGAGGCAACTCGAACGAAATGGATACAGAGTTGATGCACGTTTTGTACCATTTTAGAGCACACTTGTGCATCTATCGCTTCTCTGGATTGAAACTAATGGACTGTGTTCTATAAACTGTTTAGTGAACCTAATGTGGCGGACAGAAGCTTCTCAGTCGTATAAAATTTTCTTTTGTTTGATCATTTTCTTTAAATTAATCATTGCACATACCTCAGTACACATCGAAGTCGTGAGACAGGTCTCTGACAATAGCTGTATACCAGTGACGATGTAAGAGTTACCGCCCCGGAACCGTCACATATATATATTCCACCTGCTTCTCAACGTTCGTGTCCACAGCACGGAAATTCCTTTTTCTGCATCAACTGCTAAATGAAGTAATAAAATCAAATTTATTGTTTTTGTAATTTACACAAATTAAAATGTATGGGAAAATGCCCACCCGTCATACATTTTTCTCTGAATACAGAACTAATAATCCGTGCAACTGTGAATACCCTGTCGTGTGTCTCTGCTACACCCAGACAAACAAATCATGCTCATTAACGATTGTCTAGCACTCATTACTATGCATTTGGATCTTGTAATAATAGATAAAGCATTGATTTCTATACGTCCGATTTGTTTTGTCCACGTATCTTCCAGAGCTTAAAGATTGATCTTAAGGATTGTAATGGTGATGTCATTATACATTCGTGCATCTGTTTGATAAAGATCAACAGGACATCTTTTGATACAGGTATAATTCGAAAAGTGTGGTGATTTTAACATATTAGGTGTATTACATAATGTATATGTGTAGGAATTCGACCTTTCAGCCCAATGTCTATTTCAGACTCACTGCAATTATAAAGTGTGAACTTATTGATATGGAGAATAAACACAGCGAAAGTAAGAGAAATGTACCATTTACGTTCGTTTCATCATCTACGTCGTCGTCGTCATGTATCTTTTTTGTCGACTACTGCGATTTTGACTATTCATCAATTAACTTGTTTATCATTTCGTGATGACATTATCAGGACTCAAAAACACAAAGATGTGAAATCAGCCCTATGGATTTTCTGTAGTCATGAACGGTGAAAGATACAATCCAGAATCAACGACACAACATTGCTATGTAACTAATTAGCACATGCATAGAATACAGATAGCTTTGTGTTACCAGTAAGACACTAATCCCTGATCAGTACGAGTATTATATCTTATACCATCTTTATTTCCTCCAAATTGAAGAGCATGATAATACATAATGAATACATACATTGAAACAATGATAATGCATGAATCAATCTTGACGTTCATACAAGTTCACAAACGTATATACATATTGTTAAATATCAGTGATATTATTCGAAAAAAAATACATTTTCCTTATATTAAAAAGGCAAGTATGTGTAAGACATTAGTATTATCATTATTATTATGTATATAAGTCAAACATTCTTTTTATCGCATATACGGATTTAAGTTCAAATTCTTCAAAATCAATTTCATTTAAATGATAGGTCAGTGGGCCTTCTAGTAAAATGTGAATTAATGAATATTCAGGCAGTGAATGCAGATATGAAATAAGTTCAATACTTGAAATGCAGGCAAGTATACACCATAAATTGTCACGAATGTTTTCTGTTAAAGAACAATGCAAAATCACATGAGATACAAAATCTGTATAGAATTTACACGTATAGATACAATCAATTTCATTATATATCTAATATTTTCAAGAAAATTTGGGTGACGCTAGGCTAGTTTCCATAAATTATGAGGTTTTAGACAGTCATGTATCAATACAAATCGTGTGAAGTCTGTGTCATTAGACATTCTTTGCATCCATGTATTAGTTTTATAATTTGTTACGGATTTATAAATCAATGGCTTCCAATACATTTTATTTGGAAAAACACCATCATCTAGATATACTTCTTTAGTATTCTGACAATGTCTGGTATATAACCTTTTTGGCTACAATTACACTGTGTACATAAAATACTTCAAAATGAATACTCTGCAGATTAAGTTACTTCTTTACATTCTGCAGATCCTGCCTAACAACAAAAGCTTTTTAATATTGATATACGCCTTTTCCGAAACCTTGGATTGACTTAACAATAAAATGTTGGGCTCTCTCTATAACACCAATAACTCAGTATTTGAAAGTACGCGGAGTTCACATCCGTAAAGCGCAGACAGGTAGACTTTATTTTTTACAATTTTAGCAGCAGTTAATGGGTTTAGTGCGCATTGATGTGCGGGCCCAGAACGTAAAAGGGCCATATAAGACCACTTCTTATTTTTTTACACGCTTGTTTTGTTCTTTCATTGGAATTGTGCTTATCATTCAATAAGATACCTACATGAGTAATCTCTGAAACGACAGGCAATATATTATCATGAAGAGGTACAGTAACGTCGTGCAGAGATTGGAGATATGCCACGCCCGGATGTCAGTTTTCCACTTATCTGCTACACCAGAACCAGAGTATTGCGACTCGGATAATAACGCGAGACCTTCATGATTCACACAACGTGATGCGAATTAAAAACCTCGATAAATTGTTGTTATTCGGAGTAGAATCATATTATCTATATCCGAACATAAACATTCACAGTAGAACATCCGGGTATTCTTCTCTTTCGATATCTGACGTCAGGATTGTTTGGATGCCGTCTTATTTTGATGTTTACTTAAGATTGAATCGAAAAAAACCCCACTTTTTTGCACTGATAATTCCAAATATTGCCAGTGAAGTTTTACAATAAAAACACAAACACTTATCAATAATGTCCTTATCGAATGCATTTTCCAATTCCTGTGTTATCATGGAAACATTTAATTCAGTATTGCAAAACGACTAGACTGTATTTAGCAAGAACATGCATGTTTTTCTTAATGATTTCTGCAGTAGTGTTACATTTTGCTCTCCGACGTTATATCTTAATTTATAAACTGAAACACTGCTCAAAGCTAAAGAAAAATCGCTTTAATTACTGTTTCCTTCGGATGTCCTGTCGCTCGGGTTATCGTGACAAACGCAATAAACACGCGACATTCTCTTTATTATTTGTATAAATTCATTAACGTTTTCCGAGAATGGCCGAACGCTTTTGTCACGTGACCCGTCTAAATCATTGCAATTAACAACACACTTCAAAAGTTGGCTAACAATGTGAGAATTATCGACTTAAAAACATTACTGATTGTAGTTCCTTGATTCACGACGTTTACTTGAGAGACACGTGCTTACTAATACTCGGAGAGGTGTCTTTGTTGTTCGATTTTATTTCCGGCTCGGTTTTGATATCAAAACACGTGGTCACGTGTTCCAGTTCAGATGAATTGTAACGTTTAAGTCAGAGCTGACATCTGTCTGATTTTATCTGGAGTATTGAAAACAAGTGTTGGGGTGAACTTAAGTGTCTTAACAATAATGAAATCCGAGTATTTAAAGAAACATCACGAGAAAGTCAGTGTTTATAGGCCAATATCTCCGAATGAAATGCATCTTTTCCTAGTACTTATAATGATATGCTACACAGTTCCCCTTAAACATTTTTTTCAAAGATGTTTGATTTAATTTTGATATTTGTGTTAGTTATATTTAAAGAAATGTAAAAAAAAACGTCTTACAAACTGATATAAATAATTTCCCCACACAAGTAGTCTAGAAATATTTTTCATCATGGGTTGTCCAAAATGACGGAACTTTACTCACTCCAAGTACACGTCCATTTTAAAAGTTATTTAAGGGAATTGGCAGTCACTCTAGTTTCTTCGACAATATGTATTTATTTACTTATTCAAACTCTCATGTATAACGTTTTCTTACATTGGCTGAAATATTCATTAGATTTTGTTTTAAATGATAATCCGAAACATAATTAAATTTAGTTAGTGTAACCATAAACATAGGTTAATTAGATAAGAACATTTTGTCGGCCAATGGTTATGCAGTAATGTTTTTTCGAAAAGATTCGTTTTCGTCGAAAAAACTCAAGGGATTTTTTTTTCAAATTGGAAGCCAGTACAAACGCATCTTCATGGTTTCTCAGTTATGGTAGTCGGAATGAGAGTAAAATACTCTATCATGAAAGAGTATTATAATCTATGAATCTAGTACGGCAGAGGTAGTGGATGAACTATTTATACGCGAACACTTCTTAATTACATTGACAATTTCTTATTACGTTAATAGACCTTGTTTTATTATTCATTTAAAGACACTACACGATATGTACAGCCTTACATTATTGAGTTATCTCCCTTTAAAATGTGTATTTATCATGATTCAAATGTATTATATATAGTAAGTAACTATTTTACCAAATCAAAGTTACTGTTCCTGAATTACTGTTATTCGACAAGTTCTATAAACTGGAACTCTTTTAAATGTGAGTTGCCTTTCACAAGTAACTTGTAGAATAATACCTTTATGTGAACAATGGTGTACATACAATGACCTCTATCTGGTCTATAACTACACCTTTATCTCAGGTATATAGCTCATTAGGACAGATCATATCAGGTAATAAACTCGCTTTATCATGCACGTCAAAATATGACACGATATGACAACGGGAAATGCGGATATAATGGCCATATTACAATGCCCAAACCATTCACTTTAAATTTATCTCGAATAGATTTCAGCTGCATACAAGTACAGGTTTAAGAGGTCAGGATACCAAAGAAATTACCGCTTATATTAAGACAGAGGGAATCTTAAACCTGGTTACGATAAAAGGAATGTGATATAGGCCTAAATTACTACCTAATTGTTTTAATCATATGCAATGTATTGAAGAATTTTATTTCCGCTACTTAAATAAATACTCGGATAAAATAGAAATACATGACACACAATAAAAAATTAGGAAAAGGAATACATGTTTCAAACGTTCGCGTTGCGATTGACGGTAGAAACACGTTCTTGCCAGACCATGAATTCCATAATACACTGATTTTTTTGAGAAACAAATGGAAATATACAAATATATATATTAACTGTAATTCTAACCCTACTCGACACTTATTTTTAGCAATGAATTCCAATGTGTTGGCAGAAATACTGAATTATTTTTTTTAGATTAAATTTTCATACATCTAATAGGGCTTTGAACAACCGGTTAAATCAAAGGCGAACGTAACGTGTTGAATATGAACGTAACACAAGGACATGTTGGTTGCATCTTCTGTATAATATTCAAATAGAGTTCCAGACTATTTCAAATTATCGCATGCTTATACAAATTTACAGTCAATATGATAAGAGAGAATGTACACAAAATCTACTTATGCATTAAAGCAAGAAGGTGATTCTAACCGAATATAAGTATCACAGAAAGATAATAAGGGAGGCGACTTATCAAAAATGCCTGGTTAAGGGTGTAAGGTAGGGTACATACAGAATGTGAGCTTCAGGTATGTATGATATTTCCGTGAGACGATGAGCGGTTGTACCTAAGTGACACTAACACAATCTTTGTCCTCGTCACGTCTCTGTTATAGTAACGGAATCCGGTCGACAAAGGAAGGGCATCAATGTTTCTAATTCTTTTTAAATATTGTCTCGATCCGTACATGTCCTCTAATTATTGTGTTTTTATCGACAAAAGAAATATTTTTTCTGAATTTTTCTATTTATTTCTATAACAATTATATCCCTCTCCGTTTAATACCACCCAAAATGCACGGTAACACGAAACTGTCAAAAAATTACAAATGACCAATGTTCAGCGACTGAATTGACCAGTCACGCCCTAACTAAGAGTTCACAAATGACCTTTGACCCTCCACAGTCCAATCCAATATTCTTCAGACCGGAACAGTTTATAGCTTTACTCGCTAGTCTGCTACATCCGGCAAGGCGGGAAACAGCTTGATGGGATGAAATTTCGGCACATGTACGCGATAATGAAGCCATCAAAACGGTCAATAATTATTCCTGTGGGGTCCTAATTCTCTTAATACGCTAGGCTCGTGATTGATTCTGAAATCTTAAGCCTTCAATCAGCATCTCATTTGCATACAATGGTATCATCTGGTACATTCCGATCTTTTGTGAAAACGTTGTTAACACGCATTGGTGTCAATCACGTCCTTGGACATTGCTGGACATGCTTTACAGATTAACGCCGCGGTCAAATGTGGCCGAAGTCTGGTCATCTCGATAAGAAAACAAGTTACACATCAACTTGTTAGAAAATTTGAATTTTTAACGCATTGTTTAAAAAAAATACATAATAATAGAGGTTCAAGTAGACTACTTCCAATTAAAACAAAATAATAAAATTTTCACCAAAGTTTTTTCTAATGAAAAAAAAAAAGAATCATGAAGCTGACCATTGGTCAATTGGGAAGGTCGGAATGAGAAAATATTGAAAACCGGAGTGATTTATGATGAACTCTTCTTCATTTTAACTCAGCGCAATTGACTGTCAATCTTAGGACCGGAAACTCGACTGTCAGCCCTTGGTCCGGAAACTAATTATGACCTGTAATGGTTTCAGTGACTACTCATTTACAACCAGCGTGTCTCCTTTACGTCTAAATTCTAAATCGAGACGCTACACGCTCATCTACTTGTAAATAATCGCCCATTGACAGTAATTACATACACATTGTTGGGTACATTTCACAAGACATTGAAATACGGTATTTAGTGACATAAACCCTTAAACATTTCTGGAAATTTATACGATGATCAAAAGTAATATTTTATATAGGTGTACCTATTAAACATTGAAAAAAATGGAAGAAATTACACGTAACATATATGGTACAAATCATATTCCCTTTTAACTCTTTTGTGACGCAGCCATACATCCTATTTCCGGAGTCACTTCTGTCAATTAGATAAACGTTCTTTGTTTGTTAAGGTCGATAACACATTTAAATTGAAGAAAAGGAATGACAATTTTAAAGGAATTTTATTCATTCTGAACTCATCTTTTTATTTGTGTGATTATCATACGGATATTCTCAAATTCGTCCGCAGTTCACCTTTATAGTGTCCATATAAATACATTCAGGATGTACATGTATGTGTTTGCACACAGATAGCGAGACACAGATTAACGCCAGTGATTATGAACCAATGTAAACTGAAAACTGTAAAACAATAAATCTGACGTCCGTTCAAGAAAATATCACATATGTATATATATATAGTTTTGCGGTGAAATCAGATTATACTGCTGCTGTATTTTAAACAAATGTACGTTTTGTAAATCACAAACGGATCATTGTATCTTGATCCTATTTAGAGTTTAGTTCGGTCCGTCAGTTTCCCGTTTAGACCGTTAATGATGTGTGCCATTTCTCACTGTTAACACTGAAGTGTCAGATCGAATATTGATTATCGATCCCTGATTGTCTCTGATCGGTTATCGATTATGCCCCTATAGGACCTCACACGCGATATCGCATTAATTACAACACAACGTATCGTACGCCAAGTATAAGGGTTTTTAAAGGTTCACTAAAAGGTCAAAAGGTCAGTGCCTGTTTGTAAAAATCTCTTTCATCAATAGCTACCATCGGAATACCAATCTTAGGTTGATCTTTCCATGGTCTGTATTATATCTCTGTCATAATAAACAAGTGTATCGAATTTTCATTATCATTATACAATATATACTCTACATGTATAACGTCATAAATACGTATGCTTTTCGATGTAGAAGCACTAAATAGCCTATGTGACCATATGCTTACATTTTGACCCGTGTTTCGTAATGGGATATACTAAATCAGTTAACAAGTTATATACACTTACTTTACAAGCTTTGCGATAATATGATGTACATGTACATTTTATGTTGTCATAACACCGTATTGTACAACAGCTTTTGTCCGTTTAATGACTATTTTATGCAGGTTCATTATGTTCATGATAATATGAATTTTATTTTCAGAAGAGCGTGACTACAACGTTTACAGAAGGCAGCTATAAGGGATGGAACGACTTTACGTTCGAGTCTGAAAACGTCTGGAAAAATAATCTGACCATAAAACTGTATTGGTAGGATCGGATAGTGATATGGGGTACAACCCAACCCCCGACCCCCTCCTAAATCCACTATTGATGCCAAAGAGTGGTACAGAAACATGCTAGTCTATGCATTCATCAGTATTGGGAAGTACATTATAAAAGCACGTGCTTGTTAAAATTTGAGAAAGATAAATAAGTTCAAATAAAACACATTGAAAGTAATTTCGGTTTTACACGAGATGAAGTTTATCTCCTCTAGTCATCAGCTGGAGTCAATTTCATCCTTGAAAAACTATAATAGTCTCGTGGAAATTTTACGAAAATTTACGTTTGGGGTTGTTTTGATTGGGTTAATTTTCATCTGTATCTCCATCAGTCATCATGTCAGGTCCTAGTGTGTCGTCTTACACCTGAAACACGATATCAACAACCGGGCGAGAACAGGTGAGAATAGCTCTAAATGAGATTTTGAATGAACGTGTTTATCATGAAATCTGTCAAGGTGTGTGTAAAACGCTCTTATCAAAACAGAGTAATACAATATTGTGCTGATAAAATCTTCGAAAATTAAGAAAATTCGATAAAATCTGGCCTGGCATTCCAAACAAACTGCGGCGTGGCCGGTAACAATGGTCACTTGCTAATCATGGTCAAGGGGCGTATTTTGATTGATTAGTTTGACCGTTTATAACCAGTTATTAATGCCAACGTTTTCAATAACTGGCCCGTTTTAATAAACTGACGATAACCCAAGGTTGTTTGTGAGATATAATACGTAAAATTCATATCTGTATGTAGCATATTAAATCACACCATTGGATGGTATACTATGTACTTGGCTAATTGCACGAGTGACATTTTTTGTGCAATAACTACCCTCTGCTCACCTTTGGTAAAAATGAAATATTTCTTTCCCTTCTTTCGTGTGTAGTTCTCTGTTCTTCTTTACATTCCACATTCAATAGAATATATATGATTTTCTATATCTTACCGTTGGTTACAAAGCTTAACACACAATTATTTATGTATGTGCCTGTTCAGTGAAACCATACACAATTATTACGTGCGACTTACTTAGGTTTTCGATCTAAAGAAAAGAATGCATGTACTGCTCGTAAAACGCCGAAATATTCAAATGTAAGACAGTTTTAAATTCTTCCACTTTGTGTTTTAAGAATATGACATTCTTTGATGGAGAGGAACTACATAACTTCTCCGGGTAGAACGTTATTAAGCGGGCCAAGGGGGTGGGACGGATGGACGGGGTAGGTGGGCGTTACTTTCGATTTGTAAACTCATTTGAATGGACTGGACTATTCAGGATCAGATTAAAATTTCTATAGAACATCAGATGGAAATTCATCTTTCTTAATTTGAAATCAATTTGTGTGTCTGACCATATTGTTTTTATTATCTTTCAAAATCCGATACAGTTCTTTTTTAATTTGAACAAAAAGTAAAATCTGATGGTAAAGATTTGAATTATTTGCATTTCTTGAGATTATGGACACATTTTGCATGCAAATTCTACTAGTTTTGTTTTGTATGAATAGGAATGTTATTAAAGTAAATTCAATAATATATTTAATAAGCTACAGAAATTATTATATTTCATTATTTTTCAGAGCCAGAGAATGTCATGAAAATCGGGACCAGAGTCTCAATATGCAACGCATTACGGAATGTAACCGCAATAAATACACCTAATCTCCTCTTGGTTAACGCAGACAAGCCTTTATACTACCACATATATATGTATGTAGAGCTAATTGATTACTGGTGTTAGTATCACTAAACGGAGCATAAGTATCTCTCCCGGTTATTACAATGTATACAAACAAATCCCCCTTAAACTAAACTACACTGGTCACTGTGTAGGATCATAGTGAAGAAGGCGTCCATGGGAGTAAACTTGTAGATCAGTCATTTTACAGCGTGCCATGTTCTTCACCGTGAACTAGGCCTAATCAATGCACAGCGTATATTATCGCATTACATGAAATAGTCTCTACACAGCTTACCATTCTCCACTCTAATATAGTCAATGTACAGTGTACCATGTCATACTCCGTGAACTAGTCAATATCCAGCGTACCATATCCTACTCCGTGAACTGGTCAATATACAGCGTACCGTATCCTACTCCGTGAACTAGTCAATATACAGCGTACTGTATCCTACTCCGTAAACTAGTCAATATACAGCGTACCGTATCCTCCTCCGTGAACTAGTCAATGTACAGTGTACCATATCCTACTCCGTGAACTAGTCACTATACAGCATACAATGTACTACTCCGTAAACTGGACAATATACAGCGTACCATATCCTACTCTGTGAACTGGTCAATATACAGCGTACCGTATCCTACTCCGTGAACTAGTCAATATACAGTACCATATCCTACTACATGAACTAGTCAATATACAGCATACAATGTACTACTCCGTAAACTGGTCAATATACAGCTTATCATGTCCTTTTCCGTGAACTGTTCAATATACACATACAATGTGCCGTATCATACTCTGTGAAGCAGTCAATATACAGTGTACCATATCCTACACCGTGAACTAGTCAATGTACAGCGTACCATATCATACTCCGTGAACTAGTCAATATACAGCGTAACGTATCCTCCACCGTGAACTAGTCAATGTACAGTGTACCATATCCTACTCTGTGAACTGTTCAATATACACATACAATGTGCCGTATCATACTCCGTGAAGTAGTCAATATACAGCGTACTGTATCCTACTCCGTGAACTAGTCAATATACAGCGTACCATGTCAAACTCCGTGAACTGGTCAATATACAGCGTACATATACCATATCCTACTCCGTGAACTGATCAATATACAGCGTACTGTATCCTACTCCGTGAACTGGTCAATATACAGCGTACCGTATCCTCCACCGTGAACTGATCAATATCCAGCGTACCATGTCATACTCCGTGAACTGGTCAATATACAGCGTACATATACCATATCCTACTCCGTGAACTGATCAATATACAGCGTACCATGTCATACTCCGTGAACTGGTCAATATACAGCTTACCATGTTCTACTCAGTGAACTTGTCTATGTACAGCGTACAGCATTCTACTTTGTGAACTGGTCAATGTGTTCAGCGTACCGTATCCTAATCCGTAAACTGGTCAATATACAGCTTATCATGTCCTCATCCGTGAACTGTTCAATATACACATACAATGTGCCGTATCATACTCTGTGAAGCAGTCAATATACAGCGTACCCTATCCTGCTCCGTGAACCCGTCATTATACAGCGTACCATGTTATACTCAGTGAACTAGTCAATATACAGCGTACCATATCCTACTCCGTGAACTGGTCAATATACAGCTTACCATATCCTACTCCGTGAACTGGTCTATGTACAGCGTACAGCATCATACTTTGTGAACTGGTCAATGTGTTCAGCGTACCATATCATACTCCGTTAACTGGTCAATATACAGCGTACCATATCATACTCCGTGATCTGGTCAATATACAGCGTACCGTATCCTACTCTGTGAACTGGTCAATATACTGCTTACCATGTCCTACGCCGTGAACTGGTCAATATAGAGCGTACCATGTTCTTCTCCGTGAACTTGGTAATATACAGCATACCGTATATTTAATCATGAACTAATCGCTGTGCCACAAGAATTGGTCAGTGTGTTCAGCGACCTGTATACTCTGTGAGTTACTCAATATATAATGTATCGTAGCCTGCTCCATTTACTAACAATATACATTATACCGTATAAAACTACATGATCACATTCCTTCCTTGAACTTATTTCAGTTGGTATTCATAGGTTATATGAATGCCAGCATGCCAACTGAAAGCAGTTCAATACTAATATTTCGAATCTTTAGAGTCATAGCATATCTGAAGGCCATTTACATTTGGAAGCAGCGCAACATATCATACTCCGTGAATTATTCAATGTACAGCGTACCGTATCCTACTCCGTGAACTAGTCAATGTACAGTGTACCGTATCATACTCCGTGAAGCAGTCAATATACAGCGTACCGTATCCTACTCCGTGAACTAGTCAATGTACAGTGTACCATATCATACTCAGTGAAGCAGTCAATATACAGCGTACCATATCCTACTCCGTGAACTAGTCACTATACAGCGTACCATATCCTACTCCGTGAACTGGTGCATGAACTATTTCCTTCTTCATTAGCTGGTCAATATACAGGGTACTAGTTTTTACTTCGTGAACTAGTCAATATACAGCGTACCGTATCCTACTCCGTGAAGTAGTACTATACATCGTACCGTAGCTTACTCCATGAACTGGTGCATGAACTATTTCCTTCTTCATTAACAGGTCAATATACAGGGTACTAGTTTTTACTTCGTGAACTAGTCAATATACAGCGTACCGTATCCTACTCCGTGAACTAGTCAATATACAACGTACCATATCCTACTCCGGGAACTAGTCACTATACATCGTACCGTAGATAACTCCATGAACTGGTGCATGAACCATTTCCTTCTTCATTAACTGGTCAATATACAGGGTACTAGTTTTTTTCTTCGTGAATTTGTCAATATACAGCGTACCTTTATACAACGTACTTTTACAGGGAACCATTTCTTACTCCGTGAACTGGTCAATAGACTGCGTGCCTCGTCACTTTCCTTGAAAAAGTCCCTATACAGCGTGCCATGTTCTACTAGTAGTCGGTATACATTGTACGACATAGACCTCAGCAATGTAAATAATAGTAAATACTTTTACATGTACGTCCATATGACGCGTCATTCTGATTAGAGATTAAAAACGTTCGTGGCGACATTAGATTGCTTACTCCAGAGAAAGCTTATGAACATCATGCCATTTGACATCATCTGCAATTTATATAACTGTAATATTATTTTTTCATTGCAGTTTTTACTGTATTAAGTACTCGTGTTTCCCTGGTACAAATGAAATTAACATGTTTACAAGTATTAGCGTCAGCATCCTTCTACCCAATAGACAGCGTACTGTATTCCGCCCCGTGATCGATTTCTGACGCGTTATGAATGATACCGACAGCCTTACGGTCTGGCTATGAGAACGTACGGCACTACTCAAGCATGCGTAGTCAATCTGTACAACCATACCGATAACAAGTGCACGCTGATTTAAAGTAAAGAAAAAACTTTTACCAGGTGGAATACGTAAAGAGAAAAACGGCTACGCCTGATCCGACAGTAATGGGATTAATTACTGGATATTTAACTTACGATACGCCGATTTTAACTTGAAAAGGATTAATATATTTCTACCTGGCGAAAAATTAAAACCAGGTGCGGATTTAGGTGTATTAAGTTAATATCTATTACAGTTTTTTGTTCTATGTTTGACCACAACTTGACCAGGGTCTGAACAGCGACATATACCTGGAGGGTAGACCCGTTGTACATTGCACATATGGTGGAAAACAGCGCTAATTGGATTCACAGGTACACCTGTTTGACGTCATTCTAGGTGAGAATCTATTTACGGCATTTACAAGTAAACCAATCTGTTCAGGCAGTTGAAGACACTTGACATAAATACATGTAATCATTGTACATAGTGGAATTGCAAGCGGAACTTGGAATTGTGTTTTTGAATTTTCTTCGCCTATGATGGATTAAAAAGAACGGGTGAGTGATTTTGACCTTGTAGAATTCTGAATGATCATGCCTTGCTTAAAATTCGGTCAAATCTTACATCTCTTATTCGTCATTGTATCTTAAAACAGATCTTAATATATCTAACTTAGACTACGCGATGTTCATGGCTAACTTAGATAATGAGTGTTATATAAGAATTATGTTATTTTCCCGATATTATAAACAATATTGTTTAATATGAACCTCGCGTCAATATCGCATAAAGAATCGTCCGTAACGGTCCGTTTAGGTTTGAATCTATCAGCTTTTACTGAATTCTTTTGCAGATTTTCACATGCAAGACTGCTAGTAATTAGAGATCCACAGCTTCACGATATGATCTAACGTTAACGGGTACACTTGTAAGATATGCGGTTAGTCTCTAACGCCACCCCGTTTATCATTGACACTAATTTGAGTTAGAAGTACTACAATAATACTGATGTTTTGAGTTAGTTTGATCTGATTTTTTTCTTTAGTTTTGTAATTTTGGAGGGAAAACAACAAACTAGCAAGCAATAACGAGAAATTTTGATAAATAATGTATTCGTATGGTCTTAATGAAATAAATTAAAAACATGACGATATTTTTGTGGAAATACAATAAGGTATAAAAATGAAAATGTTAAGGGAGGAGAGCGTCTTTTGTCGATGTTGTGTGCTACTGTTTATCGCGTGCTGCTGTCAATATACGTACATGTACATGTATTGTATTGCTTCTAAAACGATCTTGAATCTGGTTAACTCACGACTTTACTATGACACATGGCTGTATTAATCATATGAAATCTGAATCTATATACATTTGTACATATACAAAATTCAAGATTAAATATTTTTCATTAGAAAAACCAAATAGCAACATAAATATTCTCTATTACATACATTTAGACATTATCTCGGAGTATGCGTACCTTGTAAGGGATCTGTCAGTAAACGAAAACGATAGTACCACTTGATATAACATGTGTAATATCGAATGGAGTTGACCTATAAAAAGATGCATTGTATACGTTAAGCTTGTACTGGTTGATGCTTTAGGGGAGCGGGTAGGAGTACAGGGGTCGGAGTCGGGTGCTCGGGGAATGGAATTAAAGGGTCACATTCTCCGTGTTGGTAACATGAATCATTATGATTTGCATAACTAGGTGTTGAATCATGCAATCGATATACAGGTTCGAACAAACGATACTGAACTTTTCCTCGAAGGTGACACCATGGTGTTAGGTAGAAATCACAAGTCATATATACTTACAACAGTGTTTACATGTTAGTGTACACGACTCGGTCGTAGTAAGCTTCACAAAGCTTGAGAAGTAAATCAGTTATTTAAAATTAAATCTGAAAATTAAACACATGTCCTAGGATTCCTATGACCACCCTCATATACATCATAGTAATAAAAAATGCTCAATCTTTTACAATATTAAAAAAAAAAAAAAAGACTATTCAAAATAAATATCGCATTAGCTGACGACGTTTTAAACAAATGGCTCCCGAACTTCAACATCACAAAAAGGTAAATTGTCATCTAGATTCCTAAGGTATGGCATTGGAATTGGAATGAAGTCAGATAAAACAATACATGTATACGTCCTACGTACGACTTTTCCCGATTGTCGATTGTTTGAAAATATTTGAAAAACTGATATGTGAAGCTACAAAGTTGGAATCTGGAAATCTGACGAATATTAAGGTACAGCATGACGTATGGTGATTAGTGATAGCGATTACACGGTTCTACAATTTCATCGATAAATCCAGGTTTTTGTTATATAGAAGAATTTCGAACCGCCAACTCTTGGTATTATGTTGACCTGGCCATATTGATGTATATCTTAACAATGGTATGCTGTCAACAGTAACTTGAACCGCAGGTGTACTCATAGCGTATGAACAACATTGCTACCACGGAGATCAAACTGTTAATACATAGGTGTAAATGGACTATGTGTTAAACCTCCACATATGTTATGTGTTACAATACTGAACTTAGTGAAGGTGTTCGTGATGGATTACATACCACATGGGACCTACAACATAAACAACCATTTTATAACAACTTTGAAACTTTTAGCTTCCGTACAACTTTTAACTTGTAAAAGCAAGATAATTGTATCCATACACTGTAAGAGGAAGGCGTCAAGCGTAACTGTTTAAGTAACACCTAACGGAATTCACGGTAAATAATCGATTGAGCGTTTCCGGTTAATAAGTGGA
>NW_018408794.1:544683-544926 GCF_002113885.1 Mizuhopecten yessoensis | reverse complement strand
GGAATGGTTTTATATCTGGTATATGGTTGTGTAATATGTCGGAATTGTTTTATATCTGGTATACGGTAGTGTAATATGTCGGATGGTTTTATATCTGGTATATGGTAGTGTAATATGTCGGATGGTTTTATATCTGGTATATGGTTGTGTAATATTTCGGAATGGTTTTATATCTGGTATACGGTTGTGTAATATGTCGGAATGGTTTTATATCTGGTATACGGTAGTGTAATATGTCGGATA
>NW_018408794.1:495822-542476 GCF_002113885.1 Mizuhopecten yessoensis | reverse complement strand
TCGGATGGTTTTATATCTGGTATATGGTAGTGTAATATGTCGGAACGGTTTTATATCTGGTATATGGTTGTGTAATATGTCGGAATAGTTTTATATCTGGTATACGGTAGTGTAATTTGTCATATCAAACCCAGCCATCCTCCTTCAACATGGTTGTTATTTTGATGTCGCCGGTCTCGTAGAGAAGGTCGTGACCAATCGTCGACTTTTATCTCGGATGAAAACATGGTCACTCAAGTTGATATTATCATTTCCTTTGAACTACATCCTCGAAATTCCCAGGGTGACGCCCCCCTACGTTCTCTGCACGTGAGCGTACAGAATGTAACCCCTGAAATTTCGAGGATATTTGAACTATAACCTCAACACAAGTTGCCACTGCGAGAGATAATAGCTCGGTAAGCGTTATTGAAAATATCAGTTTTTGCCATGACAATATATCCGAAAACATTCGTAAGCAAAACGTGTATATGCCGTCAGATAAACGTCCCATTTAAGACTAATACCGTTTCGATAAACATGTCCAGTTACATTTGTACGTTGGGGAAGTAATTGAACATTTTCTCGTCTATCCGGAATGTGTCGCTTTGAAACAGATGGTTTGCAAATCAAGTACCAAATGCCCTTGTTTGATTCACATTCGGGAAATTACAAAAAGTGAAGAATCTAAATGTCAACCCCAGGTGCTCGAGGTTACGTTCTAACGGAAATGCATAACGGAAGACATGACGGTATTCGGAGTTTTCCGGCGAAAATTGACAGATATCGATTTGATGGATGAAACAGAAATGTCTGTTGGATTTTTTTCTGTATCATAAAACGATAGTTTCTCCCGTAGGATTGTAATATATATGAAACGTTGTACATTTATCTATTAATAGGTAAGTGGTATCGTAAAATGTATTGGACATCCGGTATACTGATTGCTGAGGTTCTTAGACCTTTGTTTCTCTGCCAGTGGATACAGTATCTTTGTCGGCTGTATTTTCAGTCCGTCCGTCTGTCTGTTTGATATCACCGTGTTTTTCAGTGTCAGGTAGTGTTCCGTGTCATAATCTGTCATAATGTTCGTCTATGATTCAGTTAGTCTTTCCGTCCGAATTCGATCCACGGTACATTGATTACGACTCTGTTTACAAATTAACCCTTATATCTGTAGAAAATACCATTACTCATAAAACAGTTTTACATTCAACATATCTTGTTATTTGATTTGACCACACGGTCCCCGGTAAAAGAAAGCCAGACCTGTATTTAACTGTACATCATGTAGACCTCTACAGCGACCAGGTAATTTATTTTAAAGATGAGACGGACAGTTAAACATTTAAAGAGATTCAAGTCTGTAAAATGTCTTTAAATCATCCCGTGACTATCGTCCGTCACAAGTGACAGTGGCCGCCAAACGTCTATTTTGTTGTCGTCAGAGTTACAAGGCGAGAGACGTTTTCCACAAAAGGAATAATGGCCGAGATCACCGTCAGTAAAAGATAAATGAAGTGTCTTTTCATTGCATCGTGTGTCAAAAATCTTAACATCCTGACACGCCATACAATGACATAGGTTGATATATCTTTCGGATCGCGTGTGTTTCACGGAAGGTCGTTACGTTTAAAAGCACAATAGCCAAAGACAAATAGTCGTGCAATATTAATGTATCGACACCTTCTGATCCAATTGGTTAACATTGGGTGGTTAGCTGATTGATGGTTACTGAAGATACGGCTAGCTGATTTATGGCATATGTTGATTTCACACAGATCGATAGAATTCTCAATAATTTATTACCTGTACGATATGTTATCTTATAGGTAACTCAGTATGAACGACCCTATTCTCTTACAGGTCAATATTTCTGCTTGATATGACGGAGTTCAAACATAGTTGATAATCTCGAAAGTGCAGATACCGTGAAAGGCGTTTAAAGATTGCTATCAGAAGGTTTTATGCTGCTTTATGGCCGCGATTTATGCTAGAGTTCTCCCCCTTACTTTTTATCATCAGCAGCAAAAACAGGTGTATCTGAGAGTGATATAATGTTATCATTGCATTAATTATTGTACATATTTCTAGTGAGTCACCAACTTATTACTGAAGTCCGAATAACCATCGATGAACGATATTTTACATTTCTTTTTCACAGTTTGGAACTCTCCTGACCGGGAGGTGCACGTCACAGTACACAGTAATGTACATGTAGCTTATAGCTGCGCATATCCTTAAAGTTCGATATTACTTAGTCAAACTGAGGCGACCAGCACGTATTCCTTGGAAAATCTGTTTGGAAAACGTTATGTTCGTTTGTATCGCTGTTACAGTAATGTCAGTAATATCCGCACCTATACAGAGACGAGATTTTGAATAATATAACTGTAGTAACAGGTATTAGGAGAATTAATTGTTTCGATTTTTCTCATTTCTTGAAATACTGAAACAAACGACAACATGCAGCTTAGTTTTATGTTTTCTCTGTATATTTCTGTGATTTACATGTTAGTTTTTTTCTCAGGAAACCCGACAAAATTGTAATTAATTCATTGTCAGGCTTCATGTTTAATTGCTTCTGTTTTTAACGAGTTCAAGGAAAAACGCGTCTTGTGTAAATACGAAAGGTCATGTTTGATTTCATGGTGGAAATTGGGCAGGGATCAGGTTGGTCAATATCGTAAAACATTTTCCGCTACACGTTCTTGAGCGATAAAATAACAGTGTAGGGCCATTTTAAAGTACAATTTCCTTTTGAAGTTTGTGACAACAATAGATCGTTACAAAAATATAGAGAATATCAGGTTCCAATTTTAAATAAAAATGAAAGTTATGTCTAAATAAGTATGGCCTTAACACGGTACCTTGTCGACCCCGCCAACAAGGGGAAATGTCCCTGTAAACTGATAAAGGACTCTTGGATGGATGGTGTGAACGTAAACAAAGTAGGATTTTATTGTTATTGTGGAAGGAGCAAACCTTAATTTATAGAATGTGCCATCGGAAGGCTTAATGGGTGTTGGTTCTTCTATCAACTTTCTCTCTTTCTTCGGAAATGCCCTTAGCCATCGTCTCGAACGTATTGATTCTCATTGTACGTGTTTATGAATCCGGAGATTTATACAGATATCGACAAGGTAATTGCCACTATCACCCACGTTATTGTATAGTGACAATAGCCTCCGACGGATTTACATTATAATTACATCATCATCTCGTCATAATTACAACATGTTTTCAGGCAGTTTGTGAGTGTATTCTGTAACTATGAGACCATGCATGGACGCTGTGCGCGTGGTCTCACCAGTGTTAAAGTCACGTTGGGAAAACTACAGTAAAGCCGGGCCACTTGATAAAATTACTCTGTGTATCTGAAACTATAAAAAACGACGTTATAATATATGAAACCGTCGGTTTTTAACCCTAATGATTCAAATGGTTGGTCGAAAGATAATAACCTGCAGTTCCTGAGTGGTTCTATAAGTAGGGCAGATTCAGTATTTAGACTCGTCCGTAGATCCAGTACTTAGACTCGTCCGTAGATCCGTAGATATTCTGGGATCGTTACTAATGCAATCGATTATGTTGAAAAGTAAGATTATCATGAACGAAAAGTTTGCATATAGAACATGGAATGCAGTTTAATATTTATTTTTTTCCATTACACGTACCAAGAATAATAACACAGACCATAACATATATCGAAGAAGACGGGACAAATGCGACCTTTTTTTAATACTTTGGGAGATAATTACTACACCTCCACTTTACTCGAGCCTAATCCTGTCCCACTTAATACGTTTTTTGATTTTATTTTTGTTTTTGTTTTGTCTGTTCTTGAAAATATGAAAGTGAATTCCACAAACCTAAACCTTGGTACTTTAGTCATCGTATCGCCGAGTCATTTCAGAAAAATACCCAAGTATATTTATTCTATTACCATATAAAGTACATGTATATACTGTATATATTGCTGCAAATCGTTCACATTATTGAGAAGTAAGAAAGCTAAATACATTGGAAAGACGTCCAGCTACTGTTGGACACACCATGGATTCCTTACTGCCATAGACACGTAATACCACAACACTAGTTACATTAGGGAACCAAGAGCACGTGGCCGGATTGTGCAGAAACCCGTCAATGATGGTTTGCATTAAATCACTAGTATCGCTATTGATTCTGATCAGCTTATATCTGCACGTAATTGTTTGCATGAATTACACAGTAGCAACAAAAGGTCTTACGGGACAGCTAGTAAGACAATAATAACCAGTGGGAATCTCAGTTCGCATTCACTGCGGTTTATTGGTCTTAAACAGTTCCGGTGGCATGACATCGATTATACGGGCGATTGATTGGTCATCAATGTTTGGACATGTGTCTTGTTTAAATATTTACTGCTGTCTTTTCACTAGTGCACAACAGGGATTGTGATGACATTGTCGAGCTGTTATGTGAAGTTATGATTCATTAAATAAATATACGTTGTCATTATCTTCCAATTATATGCACAGGGACAATATGTTTTGGATCAATTCCGGCCACAATGAGATTTATTTTGTAAAGTGACCACGTGGTTGAAATATGTGTTGACATATATCACCGCAATGCCTACTACGGACACTGCCACCGTGTATCCGCCGAAGTTCCGGTGATAATGGTTCGATTATACTGTGTGGTGATTGGTTAAATATTTGTTGACAAACACGGCCTTCTGTTGTTAGATTTCATTAGTTTCTCGGACAGATAGAGTTGTGGACTGTTCGCTTTATAAAGCATGTCGTCAGATTATTGATTTAGTGTTAATCGACTTGGCGTTCCAATGTGTGCAAAACTAATTGGCGAAATAATCTATTCAAAGCAAGCTAAACAGTGTACCGCCTTGTGACCGCCGTCTTTGTACCGTTCACACTCCGCGTACACACATGAAAATACGACACTCGAGTATTGGCATTACGTGTACCGGCACGATATCGCTCGCCAAATTCTGTGCTTCATCATTTTCATCACGAATAAGACATTCCTATACAATTACGTCATGTCCTTTAGAGTGGATGTAAGTGCCATATATTTTAACACAGAAAGTGCATTAAAACTCTTGAAAATCGCATCTGGTATAAGTACAAAGAAATCCTGATTTACAACAGATTTTGCTAAGGTATAAGTTCACTTGAATTATTACAATGTGAAATTTTGCTTCTTAGTTTGTGTTTTAAATTAATTTAATTTTGTAAATTCAACAACCCGTTCTCCATGAAATATCCGCCCCTTGCAATGCTATTTATATCTAGCGAAACGTTATGCCGTGTAAAACTGATGACTTCTATTATACGTATCAGATACTTGTAAGCACGTGCAAGTGATTGTTTGACGAAAAACATGTTGATGCGTTTTAGTGTCAAGAAAGTATTTTTTTGCTAGTAATCTCTTTAACCGGACAAACACTACCGTAAAGCAGAATGAATCCTCAAGTAACTGCTCTCTCCCATAATTGGGGTGATATATTTGGCTAATTTCACAATTTTCCCACTACCCTTTAAATTGATTGCATCACATACATTTAGGCTACTCCTTGAGTCTTCACTGTTGCCAATAATCGGTATACGTTTGGTTTGGTTTAGTATTGTTTAACGTCCTATCAACAGCTATGGTCATTTAAGGACGGCCTTCCCTGTGTCCAAAATGCATGCGTGTGTGTTTTGGGAGGCTGCGATATGTTCGTGTTTGTCTCCTTGTGATAGCGCGGAACTGATGCTTACTTTATAGTGCTACCTCACTGAAATATACTGCCGAAGACACCCAGCAGGACCCCCATCCGGTCACATTATACTGACAACGGGCGAACCGCTCCTAAATTGCTGAGCGTTAAGCAGGAGTAGAAATTACCATTTTTACAAACTCTGGTATGTTTCAGCCAGGGGACACAACCCAAAGCCTTCTTCACAGGGGCGAACGCTCAATTTATAAAGACCAAAAGTGAGGCATTGTCAAGGGAGACATTAAGAAGAAGTAAGATAAGATAAGATCACTCGCCTCTTACGATCATGCAATGGGAGCGGTAGGTACAATTCTTACGCCCTACCTGTAGGTACAATACTTACGCCCTACCTGTAGGTACAATACTTACGCCCTACCTGTAGGTACAATACTTACGCCCTACCTGTAGGNAATACTTACGCCCTACCTGTAGGTACAATACTTACGCCCTACCTGTAGTACAATACTTACGCCCTACCTGTAGGTACAATTCTTACGCCCTACCTGCAGGGAATTTATCGGTAAACACACAATACTTCAAGTTTTCTTAACTTCTTCTTTAACGAACTTAAGGGGCAAAAGTATTGACTATTGTTCATTATCGACAACATATTCTTTTATATATTCCTTTTTGAATACACTATGAACAATAGATCAGAGGATAACAATAGATCAGAGGATACACGCAGCCTTAATTGAAATATTGCTTTAATAAAGTTTCTATATTTAGAAATGTTTCTATTTCATTTTCCAATTATTGTCAATTTTGTACGAAGTGACCGCTGTACAAAAATATCCGAAAGCTTACAAAACAGTATTTTCTTACAAAGTGTAATTAGTTTGGACCGTTATTACTACATTGTAAGACATGTATCGGTACCAACTCTACCGAAAACACCTTCTGTCCAAACCTATCCAACGGTAGCTACATGCATATTTTATTAAAATATGTTTCTCTGTCTCTTCGGGTTGTTGTTGATCGTAAGTAGGTAATGTAGGGGTCTATTTACATCGAGACATTGATATACCTCCATAATAACCAGCTAAACAAATACTTCCGTTGGCTGATTGCTAGGCCTATAGAGAATTACGTTATACATAATTCAGCTAGAAAATTGAAACTATTCATCGTTGTCAATACATTCCTCACTTTTATTGATCAACACATCGCTGGAAAAGTTAACAAAGAAAATGTAACGCCATTTTAACAATAACTATAGAAAAGTTAAACAACCAATCTGGTCACTCTCTGACACAAAGTACTTGTCAGCTTCCTGGTCCGTTATCTTATCGGATCCATTTAATATACTGGCCAATGTTTCTTTAAATATATATAAAAATCATGTTTGTATTCAAATCATTGTCTTAAGTTCCTAAACGTTTAGTTTTGTGTGTTTGAATAATTTGTTTTACATATTTTTTTCCTGTTTTAAAAAATGTTAAGCTAACCAGGCTGTGTAAATCAGTGTCTGTTTGGTAAACACAAGATCACTTTATCACTTTTACAGACTAGAAAATAACGCTATACAACACTCAGACTATTTTGTGAATAACAATATGACAACAAAATTAGAACAAAAATCAAAAATTTCGATCACGTGTTTACTATGAAAAGGAAACTTATTAAGATGACAAGCACGTGCTGTCTTTTGTGTGTTTTACGTCATCGTTTTTTTCAGCTTGTTGTCTGTAGATTTAAATCCCAGGTTTTTGTTATCAGATAGCGAAGAACGGGAGGGAAGGGTAAGAGGGCTAAGTGTTGAAAAGATAATTTGAGATTCAATAACGAAATTGAGGAAGCGATATGAAATTCACATGTCCTGTACAAAATCATGTCTAGTTTCTGTCAAGGTGGTGAATGCTCATTCGCTAGGAGGGCTGGGGGACTACAACAATATGACAGTTTTAACTATGTAGTCATAGGACATGTTTTAAGTATTTTGGGTGACGCTTTTACCAGGAGGTGATTTAAACCCCTTACATGACTAATATTACTCTCTACACGTCAAGATACCCACTGTGACAAACTTGTCAGACTGGAACCCGTCTCTAGAATATTTAGAAAAAAAATAACTTTTGTTAATTTTGATCACTTGGAGGAAGATAAGCTATAAGTAAAATGCAGTTGAGAAACTCTTCATAAAAGTTTAGGGACTGGAAGCCAGTCTAGGTCCTTGTGATCAAGACGTGTTCGGGTACAAGTCCTAGTGTAACATTTCACACCAATCTCTCAATCTCTTCACGTGCTGTTGTAAAGGACATGAACGGTTTCTCCACTCAAAGCACGATACAGAGGATAAAAGTAGCTCATGTTTATTTGGTAAATAAATAGACGTCATTTTATCTAAAGACAACAGTAAAGGGTGCACGTGTTTCACATGAATCGTTCGCTCCAGAGACGCACGAACAATAAACTGGAGGAGAGTTACATGATAGGTTGGGGCTTGAAATGTTTACCACGTATTTTAGTGTTCCAGATGGCCGTCCGTGAATTTTCATGTTTTCATTGTTTTAAGATGAAGTAACGGAAACCTTTGTTTGAAACCTTGTCGACTTTATGAGGTCGTAAGGTCAACATAAGGTATTGATAACCGAAAATACCGATTGGCATTTTTTCACGTAATCCTTTGCTATGCAGTATGCGTAAAAATTGGCTAGATTGTAATTTCTAAACAATCATGATGCTCAAGATGTACAGTAATATAAATTTTGTGAAAAATATAAGTTTTGCAGATGTAACCGGCCGTTTTGTTTTACTCTTTAGAATCTATACGGTTTTACTAAAACTACTTAGATATAGATCTTAAAAAAAAGAAGAAACATAGTTCCGAGTTATAACGTAACATTGAACAGCTGGGATGTACACGGGGTTTATAATTACGGGTAATGTAGAACCTCTGTACAGTCGAGTACTGTAGTATCTGTAGTAGAGGCACATCCCTAATGGCTACATGTCCAATCCGTCTGACAGGACTTAAACAAGTTAACTGCACAGTGATTGGCATTTTATGTCAGGCCAGATAAAATCTGTACGCGTTTTGTATACAGTAAAAAATGAAAACAAAATATGTTACTGCGCCGTAAATGTTTTCTGTTTATGTTATCGACAAAAGAGATCTTTAATTTGGCGGAGACATGCCCAAAGCGTGTAACGTTTAATTGTTTCAGTGGAAAGCAGCAATGTACTTTTACAAATAACTGGTCAATTGGATACTGAAAAAGATAAACTGTTAAACCAAACTGATGTTTATCTTGAAAACACATAAAACATTGAGTACTCAAATTGAAATAGGATTTATGTCAGATTTCTGGTTTAACGATTATTCTAAGTTCAAGAAACCCGTATGTACACGTGCGTCGTATACATCATCCAAGTCTGACGTCATTATATCTTTAAGAATAACTTGACATGTTCCCACTGATTGAATGAATTTTAAACCCATTTTTTCTGACGTCATTGCTTTTGCGGTCAAGCTAACGTCATCAATTTTCTTAATGATGCGTGGTTATATTATTTGTAATCTGACATCAATGAATTAATCACTTGTTTTAAGGTTATAGTATTTGTGATGTTAAGTCTTTTATTTAAAAATAAAAATGTGACCTTATGTCACTTCATGACCGTTTTGTTGAAACATTGCTAGATATGATATGACGTAACTTGTTTTGAAGTTTTAGTATTTGTTAGGTGACATCACTTATTTATACTCGTGATATAATATTAATGTTATTAATGTAGTAATTACTTCTTGCCTGGTTATGACACCGATGTGTCTAAATCTAACTTTTGTAAAATAGTCATTGTTTATATCATGTATACGTATTTGAGCTCAGACTTTGATACAGATCTGAAACAACATTCAAATTTAGTTTTAAGGCATGAATTATCACCTGAACCCGGAGCATGATGACTGAAGTGTGTTGTTTTGTGTCACAGGGATCCTCACACGGTACAACTTTATCTATCGCTCTACACGAGCGAAATACAAATGTACAACTAAATGAACAGAACTACCATAGTGATTAACATTCAATAAAAATGTTTGGTAATTCAAAAGGAAAATACAAACACCAGTAATAATACACACATTTATACTGATAACGTAAGATGTGTTATCGTCAACTTCATGTTCTGGGAACTAATTATCACAAAACTCTTTATTTGATCACATAATGATCTTGTAAATCAAAAACAAGTTCCTCCTTTGATTAATTAATGAAGATTTCATACAAAGATCAGCTCATTTGTAGCCACGGCACATGTACGCCGTCTAGTGTGTGACGGCTGAAATACATTTCATCTGTTTTCAAAACAAGACTGCCACAACCTGTGACCTGCGTTCAGAGACTTGTTCTAAAAGGCATACTGAACTTAACTGTTAACTTAACTTAACTTTTTTTATTGGTGAAAACAAACCCATATAAACGTTAAAGATTTGTTATGAAATGTTTAACTTTTCTGATTGAACGTTGACTCAGAATACACGAACCAGTAGAAACAGAGAAATACGACAACTTGAATTCACGAGATATATACTAACAAAGCTTAAACGACGTACACATCGGGTAAACATACTAAAGCTAATTAATCAACATGTAAGTTGTAACACAGAAGGCGATTAAGTTGCTACAGGCCTGTTAGTTAGTATTGTATTTTGTGAAGCTTTTCATGTAAACCTTTGGTGATGAAATACCACGTGACCGTGCCGGAAGCGGAAACACGCTATTGGCGCCCTTTCATTGAACAAACTACAAAACAGTCTTTCACTTACAATGGACCGTCATACCTTAGCTGTGTAGTAGGTTCATCTTCATTTATATTTAGTGAAAGCTGTCGCTACTGCTCCGAGGTATCTTGTGATCTCCAGCTGATTCTTAATTTATTTCATTTCACCTACAGCAGTTAATATAACGCTGACAAACGCTGTTTTTAACAAGGGATGTCGTGAGAGTACAATGAATCAACCGTGAATATCAACGACCCGTAAAGAGGTACCGACAAAAGTTGCGTCCGACTCCGGGAGTCGAACACACACCTACCGGCATATCGGGTAAAGAGTGTAGCAGCTTTGAAATTGGGGTTATAAATAGGGAAACAACCGAATTTCTTTTGATGTAATGTGTGACCCTCACGTTTAATTATATAAATGTAAGAAGTACGTGTTCTGATCTGTCTTTGACAGCATTAAGCCATTAGCGCTACTTGATACGAAATATACAATCTTAAAAGACTTTCCTGACATGCAGGTCCACAAAGTTTTTAAGTGCGCATATTTTATCTGGAGATAGTTTTGCATTCCTGAGAGGTTTTCCTTGGATGTGTCATAAAGATACTTAATTATATTTTTGTACATATACGTTCGTAAGATACCGATGTCAATTTATTACTCATCAGACATCGGGGTTAATAGGTACACTCATGTGATACAGAGGCAAAACACACGACACTATCCACATATCTATATAATGGCCGTGGGAGAAATGTGTAACCCCTACTACTACACTAAATTAAGATAAATTGGAAGTTATCTGACCCCTGTGCTGTATCACACTAGCGATCATATGCGGTATCAAGTGCGTTTTTAATATATAACCACTGGACCTTGACTCCACAAATAATCTACACAGGTTTCTCTGCACTGTAATATGTACAGTAATGTGTAATAACATGTTTTAGTTAGAAACATGCCTCAATTATACCAAATTTATGTTAATACTTTAAAATGTTGAATTTTTACTCTACTTTTTTACAATGTCTAGTATAATTATCGTATTCTACAATGTACCCTGCATCAACCCTCGACCCTCGGACTGGTATGGAGCTCTCGGGGTAATACAGGGGGATATGGAAAGGGCCATTTAATAGCCTCTTAGTAACGAATTCACGTTGAAAGCGAAACTGTTTTTTCTTTTCTTTAATCGTTCATGTGTAAATGGTACCAAAGTCTCGTTTTATATGAAATTAATAAATTCAATATCACATGAACACCGTGTCAGACCCTCTATTTATTAATGGGAGAAAGGTGTTTTATAAAATCCTATATGTAATCGGCACTTGATGCCATCCTTGTCGTTGTAAGGCACACTCTCTGGTCTAACGTGTTTTACTATTTAACGTTGAAATATAATACATTATACAAAACTTCATTTCAAATTAAATTTCATCATTAATAGCCAACTCATAATCAACACGTGACATATTAACGTGAATTGGTATACTTTTGATATTAGTTTTAATAATTTCTGCATATGAAAACAATTAAACTTTATTTTGTAAATAACTCAGTTATAAAAAAAACATGTGTTTTTACCGAGATGTATTTAGGTTATTTATTATATAATTCACGTCCAACACGTGCGTGCATGAATTTGATTTAAACCAACTATCCTACATACCTACATACATTTCAACGTAATGGTTACACATTGTCTTTGTTAATAGTTGCTTTTACTTCAAAACCCATGTACTGCTTTACCGCTAAATATATATACATTATATCAAGCGCCTGGGATACAGTGTTCAAAACGCACGCGCTTGATTCAGACGATGACGCGGTATTTCGATTCAAGTTTTCGAAACATATAAGTAAATTATGGAGATTTATTACACAGAGTTATGCATGACACCATTTACTCGCTATGTTGGCAACCTTCAAAGAAACGCAGATGACCTGGATATGAGCTGTTTCAGGGGTCGAGGCGTAATGACTTAATTCGCCGATAACTTCCTCTCGGTTATCGCATATATAGCTCCTAAATTACGTTTATATCAAATATGTTTTTAGATTGACTGACATAATCTATTTTTAGCATTGCATTCATGTACACTGTGTGTGATTACGTGTGATATTTTCGGTTTCGAGGTCTGCTGTGTCCTGATTTTGACATTTGATTCAAGTTAAGATTCACATGTCAATCTTCCCAATGAAAATATGTATGTATTATATCGAGAAAGAATCTATATCGGATTTTAAAGATGAGATTCGGAATGATTCGTCAATGAAATCGAACATAAAACCCTAACAAACCATTTAATAAAATCACATTGCTATCAACTTACTCGGCTACAGTCTCCTTACTGTTTGTAAATATTGTGAAAACTGTAAATATCTCATTTTTGAAACCAATGAGTCGAAAGAACATCGTCTGCCAAACAGTACCCGGAACGTCTTTACAGTGTAATAGAAAGAAAACACTATTGTGATTCAACTACGTGCATTTTGCTCTTCTAGTTTGGCAGATAGCCGATAGGTGTCTCTGAATTTGAATAAGTGTCTCCACTTTCCTAAAAACAACATTTTATGGATTTTTACCTATGTTCAAGTTCAAGTTCTTTATTACCTTGGGTATTTTTAAATATTTACAGACAATACAATACAATACAATACAATACATACAATACATGTCCAATATCAGCAATGTACAAACAGTACAAATAAGTTAATTGGTTCTTCTTATAATTGCCGCTGTTATATATTTGGCCAAATTGACTAGTTCTTTTGTGTTATTTACATCAAATAATTTTATCATATTAAACATATATACTTGTTTTTTTACATAGTAATTTTTCAAAAACTTAACACGCAAATCCGAATAACATGGACTGAAACTCATTTTCAACATCATTTAAATTACATACAGTACACACTCTAAGACTATGTTCAATATTTTGATATCTTCCTTTTCTATATTTAAATTATGAGCAGATAACCTAATTTTTGTAATATCTTTCAAATATTCACTAGCTAATGGTGTTCTTAAGTAACACTGTAAATCATTGAATGTACCAATCCCTTAGGCTGTATGTATTGTGGTACGGGTTTTCGTTCCAGAATATTGGGAGATAACAATTGGACTATAATATTGACTATGTTAGTCATCGATAGATATATATTAATATCGCAATACGGTCCAAAGCTTGGGGCATTGATTAAAAGTACTCGAATTTGAAATTCAGAGCATCGTAGTAATTTGAAATGCATAACCCACAAATGATTTTAATACCAAAGTTGTGAAACACTTAAACATCATCATGCATTCTTCGTCAGGTGTGTAACTATTTGTACAAGACACAGGTCAATTCGTGTGTTTACAAAACCTGTACAATGACAGTATACCAATACCGCGTTAGATTGATCCACGGAAGAACAATGTGATGTTCTAGAATAATAACGATTACACCGTTACAACCTAGCTACACCATGGTGTAGTGTCCTCGTATGATACGTTAGTGTAGGTAACCCAAGTTTGGTGACCTGTATAACAATGTACATGTAAAAGCTTCACCTTGTTAGAAAAAAACGAGATATGGCAGAACTATTAGCATCGTCACGAAGACGATTGCAGTCCTTATACTCCGGTAGTCTTGAAGTTTTCGTTTTAGCGTTAACTATGCCTAAAATTTGCTTTGGTTATTTCCGGTTACCCTGCTTGGCTACTTCCGGTAACCCCGTTTTGACCCTCGATGTCAGCAGAATTCTAAGACGAGGGGATTCTCATTTACTAGGTTCATGCGTCATAACTGATGAGAGTTTACGGTTTTAAAATTCCAAGCAATGTGCCTAAATTTTCTTCTTACTTTTACATTACAATTTGTCTAACTCTTCATCTACATATGAGCAAATAGCAGACATATGTATCGGTCTATATAAAAAGACTATTTCTAATCCTACTGAACGACAATACAATGTTCCAACTGTTAGCGCACAAAAGCCCGGCATATTGGGCGTGTTATAGCGTTGTTAGAGCAGCACACTTCCGCTTACATTAACGGTCTTGTTCATGTTGGAGAGAAATGTAAACAATGGAGAAACAAAAGAGTCTACTTTTTATGTTACACGCCCGATTTTGTATTACACGTTTCTGTGAATGGAATGTCAATAAACGACACACTGGATGTCACTATGTCATCAAGTTTAAACCCAGCACTTCAGACGTTTTTATCGTCGCTATCTAAATTGGTCTCTTTTATTATAACACATAATAGAAAAGCTTGGGCGAGGGTAGTCGACAATAGTATTGGTGCAAACATTTTATTTTCGGATGGCCTCGAGTGAACAAACTATATGTACTTTACTTGAGCGTCAACGCGCTAAATCGTTTGATTGTACTAACATAAATGAACAGTTTCTTGATTCATATTTGTCAAATGCTAAAACTTTGAAGTCTTATGATGGAAAAATAATGAAATCATACCATTTACAGGAGACCTGAACGTGAAAAACAAAACCTAGGACCAGGTGACGTCACTCTTTCCTGGAATACTTTTATTATACCCTTTTAATTCCTCCCGTCAAACATCTGCCCTCCATTGCACTTAAATAACAGCAAGATATAAACGGAACTTTAATTTTCAATATTCTGCATTTCGTGGTTCATCAGACAGCATCATCAACGTTATACACATGCAGTGTTAAGACGCGTATAGGACCGCTATCCGAGAGAGCATCGTAACGTGCACAGCCCGTGCAGAAATATTTACGCCTACCGAAACAATAGCCACGTGCATATTAAGGATACCGGGACGATAGCCACGTGCACCCCTGTATCCTCCCTTTACTTCTAGCACAAGCTTAATGATCAAGACTACATGTTACATGTACAGAAGCTCGTGACGATAGTCCGATATTACTTTAATGAGCGATATAACTGGTATCATTAAGCTGCTTATCTGTCGATCACTGAAAAGATAACGATCGATTGTTTATGATGGCAGTTTTAAAAACAAAATCGCAAGACTGGAACAAGTTAGTTTCCGTGTAAAAATGAAGCCCCCGCCCCCCTCAAACTGGGTCCGAAGTGCCTGTTCTTCGAAAAAACATAAAGGAGACCTACTACCAATTGATCTTCATTTGTACATTGTTTTAAACATTGCATTGATGCTTTTATAATTACTGTTTTAGTACTTATATACTGAAGTCAGCAGACTTCAGATTCCTCTTTTATTCTGTTCTCAGATTTTTTACCCTTTTTTTATCCTGACGTTGTTTTTGTTTCATCTTATCAGCTGTCTAATCAACTTATCAAAAGGCGATGACCCTGTACATAAGTACACGTGTGGACGCTTAAGCACATCAGTAGAACGTTTGACTGTCACACGAACTTTGATGTTATAGTTGGTCCATTATATACATAAAACAAGTAAAACAGCACACGAGAAGGTGATTCACGTCCGTTTGCTGAAAAATCCACTCGTGTATAGGACTATAAGTGTAGGGAAATACGATTGTTTGTTTCCCTGCAAGAAGTCATGTTTCGCAGGCTCCGAGTAAGGGAAATCTGACCGGGGAAACTCAATAGTCAATGTAGTCTTGAAGCAATCTAAAAACCTCAAATGCAATTGGTACATCTCCACATCAAAGCGAATATAAACGAGAAATTTTAAGAAATGCATTAACACTTTTCTTACAGTCATCAAAACAAAAGTTAGAGGTCAGTTCCAAATGTTATGACTGGCCATGATATGTAAATTAATATAATCAGTATTTGTGACCTCTGATTAAAACACAAAAGTCTGTAGAATAAACATGCAGTAGGTTCGTTATAACGAGCTCGGGATGTGTAATCGCCGTGTAATATCCTAGTTATATATGCTTGCAACCGCGTGTCTAGGGGTGTATTTATGTATCTCGAACACATTAACATCGCATCTTTATGAGCCTGTTAGTGTCGAGATAAAAATAGGTTGTAAAAATACAATGTTTAGTACGTTTGTTTTATCAATGACTCGTTGTTATTATAATTGCAGCTTAGAAATTACTTGACAAAATATTTAAATTAATATTTTATATTTATAATTCGATCACCATCATGAAATGACAAATTAATAAATGTATTTATTGCATTTTTTTTCCAGATTGACAACGGATCAAAAATGAAGAATACAATGATTGCCGCCTACGTCCTTTTGACCTTGACCTTGATGGGTTCTGCGCAGGCTGACTGTGTATTTCCATTTTACTTTATGCATATTCCTTGGTACTATAAGATTGCAGCGAGCAAATCAGTGAGAACAAAGGTAGTGTTCACGAATAACGATGTGACATTCATCTGGCAACAGTTGCCAAGTGATTACATCATCAAAAGTGAGACATATGATTGTGAAGAAATGGCAGAAATGAATAAATTTATTTTGAAATCATTTGATGATGACGGAATTATGGTGTATAAATGTTTGGAAGTCATCGAACGGAGTAAATCAATCATGCAATTTCGGGAGTCAAAAAGTCAGGCAACAAAATCCCCGTCCCTATGCAACCCGGAGAACCTCGTTTTGGATCCGTGGCTCGTGGTGTCATACAACAACATAGAATCGGACAATTCGCCCTGTCCGTTGAACGCTGGTTACAACATGAAAATTGCTGACGGTAATGGCAACGATCATGGCTGTAACTTTATGGACCTACCTATGCGGTTCGAGAGTGATTGTTTAGCAGGTGAAGGGATGGTTTTGAATTTCCGTAAACACGAATGTACTAGTTTCCTATCAACTGAAATTCTACAGAAAACCATCTGTGTTACACACTGGGTCCAGGGCAGCTTTATGTTTACCATAGTCCGAAAACACGAGAGTGGGGATATTTGGTGTTTACGGTTCCCGAGTCGGAGGTTAGGGAAAAACGTCAAGGTGGAACTATTTACTGATATTATATGTCCGGACGATTCACCCTCCAATCACAACATCAAATTCTTCACTCTTTATCTCGAAAAAATAGTCCAGATGGAGTTATGTGCGGACGAATATTCACAGTGCTCGCGTAAACCTTGTATGTCATACATCCGTGATCAGTGTCACAAATCCTGCGGGAAATGTATGGTCGACGAACCGCTACCAATATGTTCATTTCCAAGGCGATTTCGAGGGGAATGGTATCTGGGAAGCTCACAAACAGAAAACATAAACATTTCCGAGTCTGTTATGCAAATTGGATCGATCGGTCATTTCAAATGTGTCGCTTTTGCAGATTCACCACCATCAAAAGAACGAATATATACGACAATATCACTGTTTGAAAATGGCTGCCGACCGCGATACACTTGTTTGGATTTAAAACGGATAAGTCCGTCCGTTATTGGGTTTTCCATTAGTCAGAGTTTTGTGTGGCCCCTCAATGACGACCGGCCCGGTGAATCGATCTGCAGCAAAGAAAGGTTTGAACCCGATGATGAACCCATTGGTGATCGATACCGATCGTTTCCAAATGCAGCAAAGCCAATACTTCCGGTTTCTCGGAGTCTTGTGCCTACACCGTGTCATCTAAAATCCGTGCATAATTACTATGCGCAGATTAAAAGCGGAACCGGATGTAGAGGCAGAATGTACCAGGATTGTAAAAATTCGTCACTCATTCGCATGGAGTTCAACAGATGTCGTACTCAACAAGAACCGTTAAATTTCATGTGCGTCGCAACTTTCAAAGGAAGATATTGGGAGAAACTACTTATCCTGGTAAATCTTAACAATCTGTACGACTCAAAGTGCCTGGCGTTTACGTCACTAAAGCCCATGGAGGCATTAATGTTACATTCGAGTCAGTGTGATATGTACGCCTGGTCGTACTACGACTCTTCGATACGCTCGGCGTACATGCATTTCCAACTTGAACCGAAAGATGAGACCTGCATGGATATACCTTTCCCTACTACAACAGCACTTCCGGCCATATCCGAAGCAAACAAAATGGTAGATGACACATCTCTCTCTGATAAAAAGCTACCGAACCCTTCCCTGATGAGGGACGGCGTTCCTACCCCAATATACAATATCCCAAGTAAATCAGGGGATTCTAAACCTTCTTCCAAAAATACCGGAGGTTTAAATAAAGGGGAGGTAATAAGTGACTCAGAAAATAATGCGCCAAGATATTTAATGTCGGCCTATTCATTGTTAGTAAGTTTATCTGTTTCTGTATTTGTTCTTATTATTAGGTATGGAGATGAAGGATTTTAGATGTGAAAGAATAAACATGTTATTTTCGTTCATACATGTATTAAAGTTACCGGACTCTATCGATCCTCAGAATCTTGTTGGAAGAATAAATCATAAGACATGCCTTTATACACTTCAAAAATCATAGAATCATATTTCAGACAGTATTTGCAATAAGGATTTTTTTTTTACGTATCAAAACATATTTATATAATTTGTTGTGAAATTATATATTTAACTTATTTTCCTGCGTTGCCATGTAACAAAAATATTTTTATGGCGATATAAAGCGTTATTTCTTATCAGGAAATGAATCTAGGCGCAGCAATCCAATACATCAACTCGGGAAATATCGTAAACCGAAAGATATGCCGGAAATGTCCGAATGGTTTACGTACCACGTGCACCGTAGTGATGTTTCTTGTTCAGATCGCCGTACATACTAATTTTTGTTTTCTATTTTTACATTGACTTTTTGTAGACGTTAAACATATAAAAATGTAAATATCACCCACTCTTTCAAAATATTTCAGAACGAACTGATGTTTGACACGATATTTTGGTGATTTATTTTTATTGCGTGACTTACAATAATGTAGTTCCGTATTTCTATCTTTTTCCGGTGAAGTATCACAACCAGATCACGTGCTACTAACCGCTTCCTCCTTCGGTTTTTTATGTGTTTGCGCATGATACTGCAATCAAATTCTCCCCTTTGCTGTTTCCTTGGACATAAATCTAGAGTTACGTGCTCGGTGGGGTCTGCCCGTTTCCTGTTTAGGGAAACTAGAGATGTTTAGTTCTCAGGATTTGATGGGTTCTCTTGAAGTAGGTATCGGTCTGATGGAAACACAAATATCGATTGAATTCGAGATTCAGAAATAATAAAGCCGACTTACAGTGGGGTTATATTGAAAATATCATGTTTATTCAAGGAATAACCGGGATTATTTGGGTGGTATACGATAAAAACCGAGAAAAATGTGTGCACCTTACATAATATGCAAAGTGTTTCATGCAAGAAGATGAGGTTTTTCGGTTTATAACGTAAACCCCCCAAATGTATTCTCGTTATTCCTCATAGTAAATAAACATATCTAAATGTCTAACAACAAAACAAAACAAATTTTGTACAAAACACAACTTCGCGCTGTTATTTCAAAATATGTAAATATTTTTTGGAAATTTTACATGACGGATATTATACCATTGGTTGGAAGAATAATTGCAAAGGGCCAAATAAGGATACAGTTACAAACATTGTACTTGTCATATTGATGGATAGTACAGGAAACTTTCATCAGATTATCATGTTCTGTTCTAAATTATTGAAACCCTATCATCACGTGATACCGTGTCAGTCAAAGAACATTGCTATTCCATAGTGTCTGATATTTCTGCCAAAATCGGTCACCACGTTTAAAAACGTTTTTTTGTTATCAAATTGAAATACCAAGATAATTTTATCAAGTCTGGCGTGTCACTCAGGCGACTTTGTGTTATTGACCTGATGGGTATAGATCTGCAGTCTGTCAGTGCTGTTCCAGTAGAATAATGAATAGCGTAAGTTGTAAGTGCGGTCACATCAGGATCTGGCCACTGATATAGCTAATGGTATTGCTCACCCCTTTGTTATGAAGACGGGGAGACTCAACTCGAGGGGTAACGTTTTCATGACCAGACAAGTGAAGCTTAACATTTCACCAGAAGGTTTGCTACATTTTCATTGCAAAGGGAAATATGTATTTCTCTCCCACCAATAGTGGACGGGGAAGTAACTAACAGATCAGTTTAGTAAGATATTACTGCAGATCGGCAGACGAGAATCCTCGAGACCTTTTTGGTGTCAACACTAAAGGGTTTCGAAGATTTTCGTATAACATGAGCGTTCCTATTTTTGTGGTGTTCTTACTTTGGTGGCGTTCTTCTTTGATAATCATTCTCGCGGTGTCGCTGATGCTCTCATTTGTTTTTGGTGCTAACTGAATTACATAATTTAAAAGTATATTCGTAGAGGGTAAGGGACGTTAATCAAAATTATGATAGCTCTAATTAATTTTATTTAGTATAGAGGTCTGAATATATCAGTGCACAACAAATCGAATTAATTGACATTCACTTTTACGGACGAAGTTGCATCTCTAACTTTTTCTTGTGAACCATGATTAAAGTCGGCATATACTTGCGCCAAATAAACATGCATGATTTGTGTAACCACGTCAGCATTGATCGTTGCTATTGGCTACCACCGCGTGTCTTCTGTCGCCAGCTCGACTACAAAAATCTATTTTGATCGAAATGATTTGGACATTGTCACTCAATTTACAACGCTTAATACGAGGGAAAAGACAAGATTGCAGGAAATGGGCTGCATTTTTACCATTGATATATCGCTGTCTATTCACGTCAACCACGATATCGCAAAGACTAATTTCCGGATATCCTTAACGCTATTTTGGTTCAGTGGATTATTATCCGACCATCGTCTCATTTCAAATGCATTGGCATGTCATTGGAGGATGCTAATCTTTTCAATTCTTTTTGTTTTAGATCAATCTTTCCAGTAGCGGGTAATCTGGTTTTGTTCTGTCAATGTTCGTCATTTTGTCTAATTCGAAAAAATGATACTTCCTTAGCTTTCATCATATGTAAAAAAAAAACATTATTAGTAAACTGTTTAGAAATAATTAAGTGCCAAAGGTCGAATTTTACTTCACTGTAATCTTTTTTGGTATCTCCTCCTCACCCACAGAATATTTTAATACATCTATTTGTTATGAATTTAGAAAGTTCACCTAGTTCTACAGGGGAAACGAGCCTGCAGGATTTGTCGTTTTCAGATCAACACGACAAAATAGTTTACGACTTCTCTATTAAATTTCGACTTTATCATCGAAGGCCAAACAGAATTTTCGGAGTATATAAAATCACGAGATTTAACAAGATATTTGAAGATGCACGTGCAATCGGAAACAACATAAAACCATTTCCAAATCTTGTCATTTCAATTACAGAGAGCATTTTGAATCACATGACTTACCTGTTTGAGATCACAAATTTGAATTTTACCTTCGGGCGCCATTATCCTAATGAAATTTGATACACTTGAAGGAACGGTTATTTCATCAAGAAAAAAACTGAGTCTGAAGATGTAATTAACACATACATTATATGTGGTTGTCTTTGTACGAAATGACCCTTCTATTGATCATGTAATATTTCTTTTTGTACAAAAAAAATAATAATTTATTCCATCTTGATTTCTTTGTCTTAAATTGGTTAAAAAAAGTTTGAATTTTAATTCTAATGAACCGAATAACACAGATGTTAATCAATAAGAATGAAACTGGTTATTTTTCTTTTGTCTTGCTTTTTAATGGCTACTGAATATAGGAAGCGCCACAAATCAGACATTCAGTGATCAACTCCCACAAAGTTCAGTCAAGATTGATTGATCGATTGATTTATTGATCATCGATCAATGAATTAAATTAATTGATTGATTGATTGATCGAAAGATCAATGGATTAAATTGATTGATTGATTGATTGATTGATTGATTGGTCGATAGATCAATGGATTGAATTGATTGATTGATGCTTTACCTCCTTGTAACTGTACTCGGGCAAAATGTACGTCCTCAAAAAATAGAAAATCTCAAACTAAGACACGACTTTTCTTAAAATGATTTTAGAATCTATATGCTGTGTGTCCAGATTCTTCAGAAATATTTAAGTACCCGTCACCATACAACAACTTTTATTGAAAGTTCGTTTATACATGAAAATAAACAATATTGTTCATAATAAATATTTAAATTTTTCGCGATGTTATATCGGTGTCTTTGCAGCCACCGAAGTCCTTCAAGATACTGCCATACGTGAAATTTGAGTTGGAAACCTAAAAATGAAATGTTCGACTAATAAAATCTCAATTTTATTTATTTTGATATTAACATTGAGTGTTATTTATAGTTTATTTTAAGAAATATCTATTTCTTACATACAGAGCCAACTTATGTCCCCTGTGTACAGCTTTGCCATACGTATATTCCTATGATATTTATGTTTGTTTAAAACACATCATGCATCTGGTTTTATTAACGTTATAAATGTTCTTTTAAATACATGTACTGTTTATCATCTATATTTCGAAAGGAACATGTCGTCGCGTTTAGTTGTAACTTATTGTCATGTTTATTAACAATGAACAAAGTATCGCCGTTTATTCACGACGAACACATCGTCGCGTTTATTCACGATGAACACATCGTCGCGTTTATTTGCGATGAACACATTGTCGTGTTTATTCGCGATGAACACATCGTCGCGTTTATTCGCGATGAACACATCGTCGCGTTAATTTGCGATGAACACATTGTCGCGTTTATACGTGACCAGATCGAAATCTCAAGACAATTTAGATATATATACACACCTACATGTATATAATATCCTTTGTTTTATGAATTCCAATTATTGCGAACATTGCTTTTATCACAACTGCAAATATTATCTACATTACAGTACTTGTTATACATAATTTAATAAATTACAAAATCATGTTGTAAATATATTGACAGTGCAATACTGACCGTGTGTATGTAAGTAATAAAAGATGGTATGTGTTTGGATACAGTTATATTTTTATCTATCGTATATCTATAATTATCAAACAACTTCTCTTAAAGTGAAATGTTGGTTAGCGAACTCCGAATTTACGTAACAATATAAAGTGACGTCAAATATCTTGTGACCTAATGACAATCGTATTTGCCAGTCAACGTTGCATTATCAGAGTTAAGATGAAAACCTCCTACATTAGTAGAAATAATCGGATACAGAGATATACATTTAAACAATAAAACCTTATTTATCCAGAATTTATGATGACATATTTGATAATTAGGAAATTACACTTCAGGGTTTTCGGCCACTTGGTTTAATACCACAATTGTAATGTATTTATTTTGTTTTTAGTTGAGAACTTTTTTTTTTTGGAACAAATTCAACCTTTAAAGCGGTCGTTTAATATAACAATCAAACTTTTCTGTTTTTGTTTTGTTTTTTTGTTTAAATTTTAATTCAGAAATTAAAATGTACGCATAGTGATGGTGCAGAAATGTTTTATAGTGGATGTGTAAAAAGCAGGTTTACAAAGATCACATCGTTTGATTAAAATTGTTAATCATTTTCAACATTTCATCTTCTAATAATTTCTCTTGTAAAATTAAATGGTTATTTTAATTTGCTTTATTCATATAAGGTCATACATGTAAGTACCTATCGTCATGTAAATAAAAGCACACAGAGAACAAAGATGTACATGAACATGTTTATATACAATTTTCGTTTAACAATTTCATTTGAACGTTCGTCCTTTAACTAAATAGTACGTTTTTTATATGCTATAATAATAATAATGATAATAATAATAAAGCTTTCATCATTCAAAAATAATATACTTTTCGTTACAATGGACAAAAATTGTATGTATCGCATTATGTTTACAAATTATTTATGTTTTTCTATATTAAGGCTATATGCTACATTACTATAATATGATTCCTTTGCAGGAGAGTTCCATACTAGGATACAAGGGGGATTACTCTCGACTTTCAAAGTGTAACGATCATGAGTAAGGTAGCATAAAGCATGGATAACACGAGTTGTACCACGATAAATCTGTGTACGATGTGGGTGATGTTCTGTAATTCTTTTATAAATTCAGTGTAAGTATTTGTATATAGCTTTAGTTATTTATTGATTTTGCTGGCTATGTTATTGTTTGTATCTTTCACATTTTGTAACATGTATGATGATTGAAAGTGACAAGTGCTATTAAAGTTGTATGCGATGTTATGTGTTAGTGTTTTATATGTATTCATCACAGAGTTCCCACTGATTTTACATAATATAACTTTTCCTGTATTAGAAATATAGACGACGTTACTTTATATTTTCCAGTATCAAACGAGTTCTGATCTTCTATAATACATCAAAATCATGTGATACATAATAAAAAGGGTAAAGTGTCCGTCAGGATAATGATAAACAAGAGCATGGAGGTGATACAGCCGTCAGCAGTCATTATACTTTATATAGGTATAGAGGTGTAATGATTATTCGGGTTTACGTAGATTACTGCTAGACGAGAAGGGAAACGTGTAGATGATTCACCCAACCGTAAGAATGAATGCTAATTTGTTTCAGAGAATTTTCTGAAAGTCAAACTTGGTCTTAGTCTTAGTTTAAAAAATGTGTGACGGACGGACGGACGGACGCGTACGGATGGAAGCCGTACAATAACATGACCCGTCGATGACAAGGCTATCAAATGTAAGTCATAATGTGTTAATTATAATACATGTACACGTACACTGAACTCACTCCACCATAGATGTTGTTTTAAACCACGTTTGGAGAGCCTGCACCCAAAACCTTATTTAGGTCACAATGAGGTCGCCGTGACCTACTTATAGTACACCAACTCCTACAATTAATGATCTTCTAAAGGTGTTGGCTTCACACCAAGTGTGTGCAGTCTATGTATCGGAAACAGTAGGTCACACTGAGGTCGTTATTACGTACCTACATATGGTAAACCGAACTCCCGAGTTTGGACTCCTGGCATTGAACAGTACACGACAAATAGGGAAGTAGATACATGTACAGTCTAACCATCTCTGTTACTAACTAACACACTGTATATAATCCAGCCATCTTTGTTCCCAGTAGATGATTACCCACCATTTTCCCTATTAGATAATCAGGCTACCACCATTTCAAGTAGATAATCCAACCACCTTAGTTTAAATCAATTTTATTGCAACAAAAGAAAAAAGGATTGGACAAAAGTTATTGCAACTTACTTACGTCCTTTCCGTAACAGAAAATATATATACAAAATTAATGTGTCACGTAATAACATAATACAAATATATATATGTATATATATATAAGATGTTAAAGATGGGTTACAGCAAAAGAGGTAATGATAGGATTAGGGACACCAACGGATAGTTTTTAAATATGTGTTCGGATAGTTTACTTGAGATCGCGTGTGTGATTTTTCTAATCGAGTCGGCGTACAAATGTAAGTAGTTTACCTAATCTATACACACATATCCTTCTGCTTTCCTAAAGTTCAATCACATTCCGTGCCGCATTTGCCTTTCTCCTGTGTCACTCCAAGTCCTTCTGTGAATTCCTGCCTTACATATACTTAGCTGACTAGATTAGGAAAACCGGACACGCGCTCTTTGTCATATGGAAACGGTTATGATAGTGATGGACGCTAAGATTGAAGTTAGTACACAAAGATCGTTGGTGTTGGAAAAAGGGAAAGGGCTGGAATAAGAGAGGAGGTGGAGGGGAGAGACAGATGGTTAAAGTCGAAGTAGGTATCCTGGTTATTCAATATGACTGTTGGGTATTACATGTTAAACCGTTTGGAGCTAAAAATGAACAGTTGTACAGACCTACAAATTTGAACGTTTAGATTGAAGTCAAGGTTTGCATCTCCGAAGAGAAGGTATTCAACAGTGATCTCGTTATACCAATCGAGGGATTGAAGCATTATAATACAGGATTGATCTTTTTTTTTACAGTTTAGTTAGAAATGGGAAGAGTCTTCCGAGTCATTTCCGCAGTTGCAAGTAGAGTTGTCTCGAAGGTGACCTTTAAAACTGTCGTAATTTAAACTGCGGTTTTGTAATTGGCCATGTTTAATATTTACTTTTCTGGACCCATATTCAAGAAAACATTTAATTTAAAAAGGGGTAGTGACTTAAGGTTGAATAAGAGTTTTAAATTGTTTAATGGATGCTGATGACTTGGTTTCTATTGGTAGACTGTTCCTGGAGTCTGAATTACTTGTTATGAAGGATGATTTTGTGACTTGCAGTCTATAGTATGAGTTCTGAGACTTATTCCTGTTAAACACCAGTTAAACCTTAATTCCCAGTAAATAATCAAGCCACTATTCTTTCGCTGAAGATAATTCAGTAACCTTCGTTTCAAGATGTTATAATTCAGGCCACTTTGTTCGTACATGATCAAATCACTTTCGTTTTCAAAATACAATCCAGTGATTTTCTGTCTCCAGTAGATTATCAAGAAACGTATCTTTCCAAGTAAATACAATTGTGATATAAAATGTACTTCATCATCAAAATGTAACAGAGAACAAGTATAATGGGACAAGCATGAACTTCCAAACAATAATAAACATCCAAACAAAATAAAGTTCAATACTTATCTAAACAAGATACAGCTTCATTTATATCTTAACAGATGAACATTAATATGTCTTAATAAGATAAAGCTAACCTTATGTCTTAATAAGATACAGCTAAATATCTATCTTAACAAGTATGGGTAAGTAAGCAGTAATTGTATTAAGAGGGACAAGATTATGGAAAGAAACATAAGTTGTTTATGTAGAAAGGAGCTGAGAAACAGGACAGTCATGATTCCGAATAACAATGGTCTCGACGAGTGATGGGTACAACAGATCACAAGCATAAGGGAACTGCCCGATAACAATGTTTCGTATCTGTTATACCGCACGTGAGCGTGTCTTATCGGAAAATGTTACATAGATGGATTTCTGCGATATACATAAGAAAAACACCACTGGTGCCATCAAACATCCTCTAAGACATTCCTTTATGTCAGAGATGGGGAGGGGGTAAGGTCAGGAGGTCACGAAAATAACAAATGTGGAGACAGGTGCAACATCTGAAGATTTATGTAGACTGAAACAGAAACCAGTCAATCAAAACGGTTAAACGGTGTCCTTCCTTGTTTATCAATGAAATAATGACAGCGCCTCTGGTCTCGTCGCTTTCTAAACAACGGACATTGCCTAGCAACCAGAGATGTTGATTGCATATCAACCAAACGGCACCTGCTACCGGGAGTATTTCCTCGTGACGAATTCAATATTTTGCCATAAATGTCAGCAAGTTATTCATGCTGTCTTCCGCCTTAGAAAAACAATATCTTGTTTAGATAAATGTACAACATGTATCAACGGAAAATGATTCTTCGATCTGGTGTCCATCAAAATGTCATGAGTATCTCGGAAGATTACATCTGAGCATGTCTGGTTTTATATTTGTTGCTGAATGTCAAAGAATGGATACTATTGTAATGTGTGTCCTTATAAATAAAGTAAAACGACTGTGTGTGTACGCGTTTTAGTATTGTTTATCGTCCTATCAACAGCTATGACCATTTAAGGACGGCCTCCCCTGTGTGCAAGATGCATGCGTGTAGTGTATGCGTGTGTGTTTTGGAGGCTGTGATATGTTCGTGTTTGTCTCCTTGTGAAAGCGCGGAACTGATGCCGACTTTATAGTGCTACCTCACTGAAACATACTGCCGAAGAAGCCCAGCAGGACACCCCAACCGGTCACATTACACGATTACAGTCCAAAACGTCAAGCAGTTGTTTAAATGTGAATGTGCCAGAATCATGCCGTAAGTATTGTATATGCCGGTCTTTGTGGCTTAATGTATTTATGTATCCCGTCGGTCCTATCTGAACAGTACCTAACCAAACCTGCTCTCCAAATTTCTGACTGTGGTTGTAACTATCTCGTAAATACACAATTTCAGGCATGTTTTTTTTGTCATCTTGAATACTTTCTAGCTTATTAAAGCCATGCCACATAGTTTAACAAGGAAACGTAGTGAAACTGTCAGAGCTCCGGATATGAGTGCCGTTGCAAATCTGAACCAACTTTTTCGAGGCTCTCGGATTTTTTAAAGCTGGAACAAAGGGAGATTAGTCAGACTAGTGCTCATACTTTCCCTGCTTATGTCACCAATACAATAGCCATCTGCAGGAAAATAATGCATCGACACTTAAAATCAAAATTATTTTTTTTGAAACTGAACACGACAGATAATCCGGATTAACTGCATATAAAAGTTCCAGATCAACAGCTCATAGTGTCTATGTAGCATCAAAGATCTGCTACACAAATGGACCCTTTTAAGGTTGCAATGATCTATATAAATCTTTTATACCTTTTCATATCAGGTGTATGATAATGATAAATGTAACTTCTCAATATATGATAGAGTAGCTTACAGCTACTCTCGCCTACTCACAGGTTCGTGTGGTCACCGGCAGCAGTCGTTGACCAGTTCATTTAAGATTGCATGGTTTACCTCGATAAATAGGAAAGAGTCTTTTATGAGAAGACTTATATAGGCTAAGCCTGTTGTCTCATCCAATTGTTCATTTTTTTAATAAATAGGAAAGAAACCGATGGTTGACAAATGTATAATATCAATATATCGGTATCTCGAATTACATCTCATGTCCGTATGCTACATGTATTATCCGTATCTTCATAATATCAAAGTCATCAGAGTCATCAAATACAGTTATGATCGACGATTTTGATTACTAAGGAAGGAATTCTGAAGCCCCAATCAACGAGCCGTGTTTCATTTATCCGTGGCATTACAAGTGTATATCTAAATGGAAGCACTTCATTTAGTTCTTTACCATAAGAAACTACCGAATGTTCTATTGTTTCTTTTTTCGAATGTCGTATGTCGAACCGCTCAATATTTAAAACTGAATATCACCTAACTCTCTTGGACCGACGAGGGTAGGAAATAACAATTCCCTCTGATCCACATAAGGTTTAGTGGTTCTTATTTAATTAATCGCGGAAAAAATGGGTGCTATGAATGATTGAATGATTAAAGCAAGAAACAGCGTTTATGTACTAGAATGCGTATGTTAAGAGGCATTATTATTTTTTGTATTAATAAACGTAGAAATAAAAAAGCCACGCAGCACATGACAGTAATTAAGGCATTTTATTTTGAAACCAATATCATTAGATATGACAACTTTTTCGATGTAGTGAGTTATACAAACCTCAAGTAAAATCCAATAATGAGTGTGACGTTTTGGTGTAACGTTAGGTTTTACACGTGATTAACGAAACATTTCCATCATAATTAGATAGAAACAATCACAATGAAAGCATTATTTCACGAGAGTTTTATTTAATTCACGTATTTTTATTAGCAATTCCGAAAACAGAAATTTAATGGAGCAGGAATCCCGATTGCAATTTTGCACAATTTAAAAATAAAAAATTGTTTCCAAAAAATAATGACAAGGTTTAGGTGACATGAATCTTTCAGTACTCTTCGATTCGTTACTGATGAAAGTTTCAAGTCTACTGTCAACAAGGATAACTAACGCTTATGTTGACTGTTACAATTAAAAAGTTATACACTCCGGTATAATGATTATCTTGGAGGCATGACCAAATATAATTTAATGAAATACGTCACAAATGAACAGACTAGGAGAGGAAACAACGAGTGAAAATATTCCTGAAGAGATAGATAGAGAAGAGATAGAATAAAGATAGTGCGCTCGGCGCCTCGGATATTAAGTTAAACGTGAATCATAATGCACTTTTTTCTGCGAGTAATTCATTTCTTGTCGATATAAAGTAATAACAATGTTTGAAAAAGTAACACGCGTAATTAGAATTACGGTTTATATAGAAAGAAATATAATTGTTTGGTGTTTTGCCAAGAATTTTGATCCAAACCAGATGAATTTAATATCATACATCATCGATTACGATGAAAAAACTGAATGATTCTGAAATGCCATTTCCTGGCGGGAATCGATAATTTTGATTGGCAGATAGCCATATCCGTTTCTTGTCTGACAAAAACACCAACAATACACGCCTTTTCGTTTAAAAGGGGATTGTAGAAATACACAAGTTCGGAATACGACTGATTAATATGGTTAGTGCAAGAGGATAAATCTTGCTTTAACAAGACGCCTGCTGAGAGTTTTTGCCAATTTTGATGACCTAATTCATACCGACACAATTTATTACGGTAGCACACGTCATAAACTAGTTACATTGTTTGATATTATTGTTATATATTAAGCAAAAACAAAATTTCTTGTCTTCGGGGACAATTATTTCCTCCCAGCCGACGATCAAGAGGTTTACAGGTCCCTTGATAAGAGTTGTTTTTTGAAAATTTGCTATTTCTTATCTTCGTTATTTTGAACGTAGAGAAATTGAATGTGTCAGATTTGTTGTCACATGTTAGTTTATTAATTCCTGTGATTCAACATTTCTCATCGACAGAATGAAAGTATGTCACCGAATTGTTGTTTAAGATAAAGCAAAGAAAAAGTGGGAAGAGCACCGAAATCAAAGTTGGTGAAACTATTTATTTAATGTAATTTATTTACGTAAATTAAAACGATTCATTTACTTATGAGAACTGGCTTAAGATCTTTTCTCCTTACTTATAATTATCGAAGGTAAAATAACATATTTTCTTACCAAAATCTGATATTGGCTAGAATTAATGACGCATTAAAACTTTTTCAGACTAAAATAGAATCTAATTAAAGAAAATTGCCGAAGTTGAACCAAACGCTGGACCAAAGTGACCACTCGAATTAAACTGACCGCACTTATTTGTCTCCATGACAACCACGGAGGTGTTAATGATTATCATGTCAACTGTCGTGACCCGCCACCACTGGCCATTACTCTTCCGTATCATATAGCGGCCTCGTAATTACTGAGCCGCGTGGTCAAGACTCGTGGTCAGTTCAAGGGGCAGCTGAGCCTTTAACTTGTCGCCTTGTGGTCATTATTCCAAGACATCTGACTCTTTGTCGTGTCATATTGTCATTTCTCCATTACTTTTGTCATACATGATCATATTCTTGTGGCTAATTACAAGCAATATCCCTGTATAATGTAACCTTCGTTCATCCAGGGATAATCTATAAACCAGAATATGGTTCGCTCCATCGAAATATACGACACACGTGTAGTTACAAGTTATGTTGCCACACGTGTAGTAATATGTAATATTGTCACACGTGTAGTTACAGGTAATATTAGTACACGTGTAGTTACAGGTGCTATTGTCACACGTGTAGTAACAGGTAATATTGTCACACGTGTAGTTACAGGTAATATTGTCACATGTGTAGTAATATGTACTAATGTCATAGGTGTAGTTACATGTACTACTGTCACACGTGTAGTAATAGGTAATATTGTCACACGTGTATTTACATGTACTATTGTCACACGTGTAGTCACAGGTAATATTATTTCCCGTGTAGTTACAGGTTCTATTACCACACGTGTAGTAATGGGTACTATTGTCACAGGTGTAGTTACAGGTAATATTGTCACAGGTGTGTAGTAATAGGTACTATTGTCAAACGTGTTGCCACAATAACTTTACAATATTCTACCAGACATCCTATGACGTCACGTATTACTAGTCGTAAATAGAAAGTTAAGAAGAGTTGTGAGACAATACAAATCTGTCAATTACTTGAAAAAGACTGTACTTCGTTTTCGAAATACCTTCCGTTGTACATGTAACTATTGTCAAATATAACTACCTGATAGTTACTGTGTATACCATTAAAGCTTGTTACCCTTGTTATCGACTGTTCGGTTACTTCAACATATCTCGCGTGGTAATCGGAAGATGATCACAGGCGTACAGACACGTCTATAGCACCCGGCTCTCCTTTTGTTAAATATAATGGGATGTAACAGTAAGTAAGCGTCTATTTTTCATATATACATGTATACATGTACTGAGACGTTTCGACTTTGTTATCGGGAATTTACTCCCAATAAAGCAAGGAATATTGATGCGAAAATATTGTTTTCATTAATGAAATTTATTGGTTCGAACATGTTTTGGTAATAAAATGGAACGCTACCTAATAGGATTAGGTCTCAGTAAAGTTTTCACCCTTCATTCGATCTTTTACAGATTAAATGTAAATCTCTTAAAATTTGGGATTTTTGGCTTTAGCAAAAATATCTTCATTAGCCTGTTGCGTTTAACTATTTACTTTTGTGTTCAGAAGAATTTACTGAGAGAATGAAAGAAAGAAAAAATACAAAAGACATTTATGGAATATAGAAATAGCCTTAATAGCACGGTAAACTACAGATGTACCGCTTCAAAGGCAGAGAGAGAGAGAACGTGACAAAAACTTGGAATCGTAGCCTTGAGACCTGGTACGTATCGGTTCTAATTTTATCTAAGCAACACCAGGACTCCCTTTCACAGTAACAGACCAAGCTGTCTGCATGGGTGAATCAGAGGTCAGAAGACATGGGTCGTGTCTTAGCTGATGAAGACATCCGTGGCGTGAGCTGACAAACGGAAGACGCATAACTTGATCGATTACGCATGCTCTGAAATTAATTAATATTAATGTGCAAAGCACTACTACATGTAAGAGAAATGTACTGAGCACATGTACAGATGTGCACGTGCTCACAACATTTCTTGCTCCAACATAACAGAGACTGTTATTTGTCTTCGAGACACTTTGTTCTTTCCATTCTTCTTAGTCCTGCTGATTTCATTGGTCATGGGTGCTATATTAACATAATTAAAAGTGCATATCAGTATATATGTATGACGTCAGTAATCCGTTGCCCATCACATTACAATTTTACCATGCTAGGGTGCTAAACTATAACAACTGTGTAAGTGTACCATTAGACATGTATTTATGGTAAATAACTAATAGGGTCATTAGAATATAAATATATATTTAAAGAGACAACTGTCGAAATCACAGATTCAGTGCTGGACGAGGGCATAAATATCAAATACAATGAAATCGATATTATCCCTGTTATCACACGATGTCCATTTGAAGACCATATAGAAATACCATGTACCGTTATGGTTGATGCGTTACAAACAGCATATATATAGGCAGTCATTCATGGAATAGGGTATATATGAGTAAATTAAAGAATGCCAGTGTGGACGAAATATGTGAAATTTGAAATTGGTACATGTAGTTCTTAAAAAGGTCAAAGGAAGACTAGTGAAGGCGCTAAATACAAAGATGTTTGGCGGGATGTCAGTGGACAATGGTGTCGGTGACGAAACCATTAAAGAAGCACAATTCGGATTACAGCTACAATTATTCGTGAAAATGAAACTCTCTGGAGAAATACCAAATTGCCATCAGACTTGTAATGCCACGAGGCCTGGTCAAAACCGCTGACCTCTCGTGCATCGCACGTGGTGGTCATCATCATAATGGTATCCGTGTAAATGTCCGCGCGTCAATTAACGAGACACAACAGACACGAAAATGAAATTTCCCGAAGTTCATTTCAACACAAATCGCATTAAGTATTTTCTTTTTCACTTTATGCCGACAGCTATGCCATATACTTTCAGCTGATTTTTTCCATTGTAATAAAATGTCCGCCGAAAAAATGTAATATTTCCCAGTAGGCGTGAAATGACCAGGGCATATGGTAAAAGCTGCTGTACACTCTTGTCATCAAACCAATCAGCGGTGTAGCGCGAGCGTGTCCGAGGTATGGTCAGCTTAATAATCCTGAAAAGTGGGAACATTTTGTTAAATATATGAAACTTTAAAAAAAGAATATTAAAACTTGACATTTGCAATTCAGTGAAAAACAACGTCATAAACGGACATGATGGATTTAACTGCAAACACTTGTTATTCAAAGTGTCATATTCAATTTCTATCATTTGCCATTAGACTTACATATATGGACAATCTTGTTTTTAGTTAAAGGACATGGTGTGATCCGGAATGAAATGAAAAGACTATTTGATATTAAAGCTTTTTAAATAAATCAAATAAGTAATAGGATAAGCAACTTTGTGCTTTGTTCTATGAGAAAATATTATTTCGGATCATGCAACCATTTCACAATCTTTCTACATCGAGTAGAATAACGCCACCATTATCTTTACGGTCAGTTGCTGGGATTCAAATTACTGGTCGCGTGCAGGTGGTCAAGATATTTCTTTGTCGCACATGGTCAAGATATAGCGGTCATTATTGTAATTGTTGGTGTACAGAGTCTGCGTGTTAATTATGGGGAGAGTTAAGTGTAACATGTAAGGCAGGGGTGGGAGTAGAGTGTACAGAGTAGTGACGAGTACCGGGGGAGGGGGAATGGGGACGGGGGAGCGAGAAGGGGGAGGAAGGCATGGGCACAACGGAGGGATCGGTAGCGATTAGGGGAAGGAAGGATGAGCGATCAGGGGAAGGAAGGGTGAGAGGATAGGATTTGGAGATGGAAGGGAAGGAGAGAAAGAATTGGAAGTNGTCAGGGAACGAGATGGGAGGTAGGCAAGATGGAAGAATAAGGAGGAGGAGTGAGGAGGAGAGAAGGGAAAAAGGGAAAGATGGGGAGTGAGAATGAGGAAAGGAAGAGGGGAGGGCGTGCGGAGAGACAGGAAAAGAGGGAAGATGGGAGGGGTGGGCAGTGAGAAAGGAGGATAAGCTGACAAGTGTAGGGAGGATGGTGATGGTAAGGAGACATGTGATAAATGATGGTGAGGAAGAGTTAATTGAAGGTATTGCGGTGGAGACATGAGGCGAGTGAATATATGTCAAATAGAGGGAATCAGGATCGAGGGGTGTCGATGACAGGGGAGAGCACTTTGCTGAAAGTGAGGTCACGAGGATATAAGGACGATGACGGTATGGAGAAGCAAAGAAAGGCAAGGCTTCAGAAAGGGACTTCATGGGATCGTGTACATCGTGGCTACTAATTATAAGTGAATTAAAGTAATTCACAGGAACCTGAAATATCACATTTAATTTTTTAGATATAAATAGAATATACGAATTTATTGTATAAATAAACAAGTGATTGTGACTAAGATCAGTTCAGATTGTGACCAGACTTCGGCGCCCAAAGAGTAGATTTTTCAGTTTTTCCGAGGTCGGATCCAGAAGGTTACGCGGTAGTGCCGGGAAAGGTGCCGGGGGATGGACAGGTTTTCACGTACATGATCAGAAGTACGTGCAAAATAGTTATTAGCTTATTACGGTAATTGAATTAGACTTGTGAACGATGACAATTGTTTCAGAAAGACGTGTATAGAAGGTCGAAGTTTTCCGAACTCGCCGTAACTCAGAGATCACGTATAAATATCTAAACGTGTTTCTTAACATCCCGATAGGATGGGTTAAATCAGAAATTGACGATATTGGCGAGTACCAGTCTGGTAACACAGTAAATGGAACCTCGTTAATCCGGCATATTGATTTCTGAACAAATACATTTCTCAGCATAATGAGGTAAGGGTTTTTATTAATCTTTTAATAGGAGAACAATCACGCTTAACATATATTTCATGAGATGGGGCTGGATGCTTTTCTTACATGTAGTTTTGTATTTCATTGTCGTTAGATGGAAGAAAGGTAAACAGAGGTCAAACGTGTTTTTTTTCTAAATGAATATGTTAAACGTCACTTGAAGCTAATACATTGTTTATTTGAAAGATGTCAGCAAAATTGAAACTAAAGTACATTTCGGGAGTGGTATAGGATGGGGCTAGGGGAACAACAGCTTAAAGATACATATGTATCGGCATCTGATTGGTTGTAGTCGGCTATCATCGACATTGCTCGGTTCCAGTCGGCTATCCTCGGTTCTAGTCGGCTGTCGTCGACATTGTTCGGTCCTCCAAGCTTTTGATTCAATGAACATCGTTTTGTTTGTAACCATATCAGACACACACCAGAACAGTTTTGTGGCGATCGCCATTACCTCCCCGGGGTCGGAGTCTGCACAATAACATGTTACCGTGTTTTATACTGCTGCCATTTTCCCTGTTTGGCGTGTAGCGTTTTACAAGATTAGCTAAAAACAAGTGTACCGATAAACGTTTGTAAGAAAAAGAAAGTGCAATCTAGATTTGTTTGATTGACGAAGCAGGGACAATTTTATTTCAGTTTTGTTATTTCCAGATTTGTTATCAATAAAGTTAGATCTACCTATTGCAAAGTGTCAATTAGTATCACAAGTTGTCATTTTTGTATACTATATATAACCCGTCCGATTTGAAAGTTTTTCATTTTTGAATATATCAGCATGTTTTTAACTTAAAGCTGAAAAAAAATAGTTTGACCGACCATTACATTTTTTTTTAATTTGACCAATATGGTGACAGATGATAGTAGCACACAACACCTATTTTCACCGTTATCAAAAAGATTTTTGAATAAAAGGGTCAGGAAATACACACACTTGTATGAAAAATTGAATGCTAAACTGACCAGACGCACATGTGATGTATCTAGTGTCTCATTAAAATGTCGAGAAGTATACAAATATACATGTCTAACACCATGACACGGTAGATTTATACTAATGGTCCTCTTTGTTTGGCTTATCGACTAAAACTATGAGTGAAATGTCCAATATTATTCTTAAATGCTTCTTTCTTTCTTCCAATAATATAACAATTTGACAACTACTGCACAGTTCCTAGTTAAAAACACCACCGGGACAAAACCACAATATTCAAAACATCCGATATCGCGAAGTTCTTTATTTTGTTCGGACTCATCAGTCCGAGTACAATAGCATACAGTGTATAATACCGACAAAATGATAAATAAATTAATAAACTAAAAACAGGTACATTGTAGCTACATGTTTCGGATTTATGGCGAGGAAGCTGATATCATATCCTGCATGTCTAAGTACAGACATATCCATAGACCGTGTTCCCGTTTCATCTATTCTTTTGTATGAAAGGCGATTGCAACACAGAGCTAACATTGTCCTACTTTAGAACTTATTATTTGTATGAGCCAGATTGAAATAAATTATTTCTACAAGGAAACTAAACCTTTGTTCCAATATGCTAATTTATAGCATAGTTATGCACTTTCTTTTCCTTTATTGTGTAACTCCATTTTGCTCTGAGCACCTACCGGATACGGCGGAAGTCAGGTGCAGTATTATCCGTACATTTCTTTGTACCCGGATTGACTGAAAATGTCTGTGCTATTTACCATGTCAAATCACGTCGTTATGTATTGATCTGTGCAAACCCGTTATGTATTCCACAAAAAACTATATATTGATTGGAAAAAAAACACCCCTAGAATTTTGCTCTGCCAGAATACCGTGATCAATACAGTTCGTTGTTAACGGTCTTTAAGACTACCACGTAAAATGCTGGTTGTGTTGCACGCTTTGTAACTAGAGATCTCCTGATTCACAAGCGCCATCTATCGTGCCTTTATGTCTCTTGCAAGTTTTTATTGATCCATACAGGTATACAATTTTTGAGATTAACGATGATGAACAAAAGACATTCGCTAGAAGCATCAATAATTTAAATGAGGAAAACATCGTCTTACCTTGCTGAAACAGCGGGTAGTACCACTAAAATGTAATGAAGCTGAAAAGAAAAGATTTTCGCTCTAGACGCAATTATTATACCGACAATGGTAGTCTGATCAATATGAACTGCTATATAGGGCCAAAGTGTATCAACCAAAATTATATATCTGCCAGATATAGAATGCAGCTTTTCTTAAAAGGGCAATGCTGTATTCCACATGTATTTTTTCAACTGGTATTTTATAAAGAAGAAACATAATGCAATAAGGAGAATGTATTAAAGCTAAGTGAAAGTTTGTTAGAAAATCCTCCTCTTCCCTTTCATTGCCATGCAGTCCCTATTCACTCACCTTTCCTTTCCCACCATCCCGCGTGTCCTCACAAGCTCTCCTCTCCCACCATCCCCATTTTCCTCACAAGCTTTCCTCTCACTTCCCTCCCTCAAAACCTTACCGTTCCTCCTTTGCCATCCGCCTTCCTCCTCCCCCTCAAACATTTCTCCTCTTTTTACAGCTAATTCTAATTTTATCATCCAGATGAGCTCTCTCAAGATTATTTGAGCCACTAGAGAGACTCGCATTAGCTGATTAGAGGCGTCCTTTAATTACAATGGTAACTTTTATGTCACTCAAAAGCATGTTGCAGATCAGGGTAATAAGGCATATTATGCGCTTTGTAATAAGTTCAAAAATCATAATTTTAATATCAAAACACAATGTTCTGTATTCGACACTTATATTAATAGCGTCTTAAGTTACAGTGCAGATGTATGGGGTTTTCATAAAGCTCTTGATGTTGAAAAGATACACATACATTTCTGTAAAAGGCTACTCGGAGTCATGAAGAAAGAGTACGTGTAATAATTTAGTTCATTGTGAATTAGGAAGATTACCATTGTCTGTATGTGGAAAACTGAAAGTTTTCAAATATTGGTTAAATGAAAAACTTCGAATAATTGCATTTTAAAAACATGTTACGAGGAAAGAATTTTGTCAAATGATAATTGGATTCTAGATAGCCGCACTGAACTCAACAAATTGGGATTAACTTAGCTTTGGGAAAATGTTAGCAATGATAGAAATATCTATACATTCATTGAGCAAAGACTTTTTTTTACTTTTACCGGCAGGAAATATTAGCTCATATCCAAACAACTCCGAAAGGATTCCTTTATCAACATCTAATAGATAATTTTTCAGTGCAATCATATTTAATAAAACCAATTAATAACTCATATAAAAAGACTTTAGCTCGCTTTAGACTTAGCTCTCATAATTTAAATAATGAACAGGGAAGATATAGAAACCTTCCTAGAGAACAAAGATTATGTAACTTATGTAACTCTAATGATATTGAAGAAGAATTTCATTTATATTAAAGTGTAACTTTTATAACGACTTAAGGCGCGGGTTTATTAAGCCTTTTTACTACAAACGACCAAGTGTTTTCAAATTGATTCAGTTATTTACTACTCAAAACATTAAGGAATTGAATAAATTAGGAAAATTCCTGTTTTTATGTTTAAAACGTCGTAATAGCACTGCATAATATTTTATCTCATTTTCCCTGTAAAAGTTCATTTCAGTATACCATATTTGATAAGGTATTTTTTATGTGTGTTGTGTAAAAAAAGATGATTGTGCCCGTTCAGTACATGTACCTATCCTATGTGATATAAAACATTTGGTAAATTAATCATAATTAACAATGTCGAAACATCGACGAGTATTTTCTATATTGTAATATCACTGTCACTAACGTCAGGTGTAACATCGTATTTATTACACTATGGCAGTGTATTTTATTGTTCTTTACTGTTCTACTAGAGTGTATTTATTCGTGACATATGTGCGATACAATGTATGTAACCATATTAATCCAGTTATCATTACCTGTAACGTACGTCATTGAAAGTTATCATAGTAGTATTATCATTGTAATATACTATTGTTATGATTTCACTATATCGGAACCTTACGATGTTGGCGTATTTCAGTGTAAAATGCTGTCTCTTATTATATGTCACTGCACGATTAATGACTATTATGGTACACATGTATCATTGTAAATTTGTAATATACTGTACTATTTGTATGTCTACTCTCCGATGTGTGTTACACAAGGAATAAAACAATCTGAAAAACCTTATTCATGTACACTTAAAAATGCTTAAACCTCAGGTAGTTTTAGCTGCAACAAGTTATTTCATAGGGATACTTTAAGACGGTAGAGGCGTTTTCACGAATACTTAAGCCGGTAGAGGCGTTCTCACGAATACGTAAGCCGGTAGAGGCGTTCTCACAAATACACAAGCCGGTAGACCCGCGTACATAAGTGTTCTAGTGAGCGTGAGTGTAAAAATAAAACTTGTTAAAACTTGTTTAGCCAGAAGAAACAGCCTGATAAGAATATATTAAGCCGCTATTGTGTCTATTTAATGGGAATAGTTTTAGCGGGTTGACACTCTCATAAAATAATGCCTTTAGCTGAAAGAATCTTTCAATTCAAGCCACTGGAATTTCATAGATGAGAATACAGTAACTTTCCTCAGTTAAGGCGCTCTTATACATTTTTTTTATCTTCATGTAATAATAATTTCAGCGTTTAGAGGAGCTAACATAAGAACAATTTTAGCCTCAAGAGGCGCTCTCATAAGAGTACTTTTATCTGCTGGAGGCGAAGAATAATTTCAGCCACTAAAGGCTCTCATAAGAATTATTTGCATTAATAAAAAAACTCTCTTATAATAGAACTCATATCTGCTAGAGGCGCTCTCCGAAGAATACTTTTAGCTGCTAGAGGTGCTCTCTGAAGAATACTTTTAGCTGCTAGAGGCGCTCTCCGAAGAATACTTTTAGCTGCTAGGGGTGCTCTCCGAACAATACTTTTAGCTGCTAGAGGTACTCTCCGAACAATAATTTTAGCTGCTAGAGGTACTCTCCGAACAATACTTTTAGCTGCTAGAGGTGCTCTCCGAACAATAATTTAAGCTGCTAGAGGCGCTCTCCGAAGAACAATTTTAGCTGCTAGGGACGGTCTCTAAAGAACCATTTGCTTACACTTTATACCGACGCTAAACTTCTGCTGACGTCACGACTGTCTCCTTACATTACATAAGAGGTGAGGAGTATCACTACTTGCATTGATGTAACAGCATGACTTTGAATCGGTTGATATGATTTCCAACAGTAATAATGACGGTAGTCATGCTGGAAAGAAAGGACACTGTCTGTCCTGGTCACCAACAGGTACAACTGTATAGCATAGAGAAACGTCATCTTAATAAATCGATATATCGGATTATAATGATATCTTAATCTTGGGCCTAGTAAATCAGCCATTTTATACATACACAAACACGCTACAGACTAAACACACTATATGCTTCAGGGATGTAATTTGCGGTTTTGTGTTTGAAATGTGTTCTTCATCCAATACATTATCGAGTCATTTATATTGTACGTACAAGCCTCACAACCATTATAATATCGGTAGACAATAGGTGCCAGGTTTGTATTTCTACTGTATTCTCTTATGTATTCGGAATATTAGCAAAAACTATTCAAATATTCAAAAACATCAATAGACGGGTCGATTAGTAGAACAATTACTGCATTCGTTCAAAACCAAGTTTCCATTGTTCTGATTCACAAGATCTGCCAATACTTCATGATTTCCATCGACATCTCTCTCCAAACAATACGAATTAATTTTATCGGACAAAAGCTGTGGCTTTTCTGTATCATCCAGAGAGATCGGACAGCGGTCATCGCATATCGGAGTCCGGTATGATCGTGTGGTCATGATCAGGTGTACACAAAAGACAGTGTCCTCAACAGTGGTATCGTGGATAAATAAGGTGACCACTAATCGCTACAGGGGTGTATTCATAAAAAAAATCACGAGAGATTATCAGACCGGGAAACCAATCTGATAAATTCTGGTAAGCTTATCAAATCGTTCACGCAACTTATCAAAATGTCAATGTTGCAAAATATCAGAAAATTAAAACAAAAAAAAAATCAAAAAAAATCAGACGAATATTACGGCTACTTTACATTGTCTTTATGAGTGAAAATATATGTAAATCAATGACGTATATGTAAAGTTGATTACTTTTTGCTACCTATAAGGGATTACAATTCGACATTTATGCAACCGTCTCCGTTGTTGAAAGCTTATGAAGATCATGTTAGATTTAAATATCAGGTTTCAAGTGTCACGACCGTTAGGGGATGCCTTTTGCATATCATGTTTCTTTGATGAGTTTTCCATAGATGTTTCTATGCAGGTATGCATGCTTTTGATGGACAAAAGGTTCTGGTCGAATCAATAATTGAGAGGAGACTGTGGTCATCTTACATTACAACCAGGTCCCGATGACAGGTAATCATGCGAACAAGAAAGGAAGCATTCACATCAGCGGGTTTCATCAAGAGGACATTATTTCACAAAATCGATGGATGATACCTTAATTTCGCCAGTAAAATATACACGGACAATTAACTATCCGTTTAATTTCTTGGTTTAGTATACCGACTTCCGGCAAAGCGTGACCCGACATCTCGTCTTTATCTGAGTCTGCTTAGGTGTCTTTACCTGTTTATATTCACGGAAGCAAAATCCAGTAATTTGTTAAATAAATATAGTTTGAAAATATTTCTTATCTGAAAAGAAATACATTATAAGAAGCTCATTAAAATCATTTCGGAAGATCATTAGACTTGGCGTCTTGTTCCTGATTATATCTTCATTGGACGCGTTGGCAATTCTATACGGAGCAATGCCTGTTTCAGCTTGTCGGGTACTCTATTGATTTTGTATCCTCTTACAAAACCACTGTATCGCTGCGTTTAGTTGCTGACACACTCCTATTGCGAATATACCATTGTCACCCCCCCCCCACCCCCCCAAAACTTGTCAGTCATACCGAATAACGGATTTTCTAACCCCATAAGAGAAGGTATTGTTTAAGAATCCTTGTCACACTGCCACAAAACACTAGATAATTCTATTGTTTGATTTTTCATACACATATCTCCCCTAAATTTCGTTTTAGATCTAGCTAGTGGGGTCGTGTCAGAGAAATACCGCTCATCAAGCAGCTCAGGGGGTGAGAGCAACTTTTTTTGGTCGCTGTTGTTGATTTCAAGTTTGCATATCTTAAATTCTGATTTGTTTCTCTTCGTTAAAAGTTCCTCAAGGTATATGCTTCTTTTAAGAAATGACTTTTAAAGAAAAAAAATTGCAAGAAAAATGTTTCCAATTATAATTACTGTTGTTGACAGTAGTACGGGGTTTCTTAACATAAACATATACATGTATGTCAACTGGCGAACATCAGTTTCTCAAATCTCGCCGTTTGCAAGATATTAATATCTCGTTTCGTTTTCGATACACTGATGTCCTACTACAGCCCTACTGTTAAGAGGACGTAAAACACAATCAAGCCAAGCCTGCTCAGCGGATAGCTGTTAATATGATGTAAAACACAATCAAGCCAAGCCTGCTCAGCGGATAGCTGTTAATAGGACGTAAAACACAATCAAGCCAAGCCTGCTCAGCGGATAGCTATTAATAGGATGTAAAACACAATCAAGCCAAGTCTGCTCAGCGGATAGCTGTTAATAGGATGTAAAACACAATCAAGCCAAGCCTGCTCAGCGGATAGCTGTTAGTAGGACGTAAAACACAATCAAGCCAAGCCTGCTCAGCAGAAATTGGTCGCTGAAGCTGTCCTGCACTGTCCCCAGTGGGACAAGTGTCTAGCTTTGTATTGCATTTTGACAACTGGTCACTGTAGCAGTCCTGCACTGTCCCCAGTGGGACAAGTGTCTAGCTTGGTACTGCATTTTGACAACTGGTCACTGTAGCTGTCCTGCATCGTCCACAGTGGGACAAGTGTTAAGCTTGTTACTGCATTTTAAGGATGTCCCTTGGCGTGAGTTTTGGGAGCAGACCTGCGTCTAAACACTGTCCCAATACTTCAGATAGATAATGCAAAAATGGTACGAGACTTATTGTTGACGCAAACATAGAGCAATTAAACTTACTCTCATAGCGTTCCAAAGAACGTTCTAGATGTCTATGTCCACATGATTGTGAACATGACTCGTTTATGTTCCCTCCATATATATATAATACTAGTTTAACATCATGCTGTAATCTGCATACTCTTTCCCATGGCCTAACGTCTACCGAAGTTATCTGGTATTATATCCCGTCTATGTTATCTATACTGACCGTTTGGTGTATTTGGTTGACCAATCCACCCTTACATTGTAACATTACAATAGGTTTCCCATACCCGTCTTTACTTTCCTAGAGGTTATCCTGTCGTTGTTACAAAATGTAATACCAATTGTAGCTGCTGCATTTTTATTCTAAGGCAATGTAAAATCTTCATTTTTCTCATCATATAATGACACATTATTTTGTTGCAACGTGTTGTGTCATTTTCGTCAGTTTAAATACTGCATGCTAATTATTAAATATGTTTCGTTAGAATTTGATTGTTTTATATGTACATTAAAATTCAATTCAGCAAAACTTCAAAAGTAAATGATAAACAAATAATTCACGTATCTAATGACAGCTATCCAAGTTTACATTAACATATGTGTTTACATCCAGACCAATTATAGGTGTATAACTATGACATCCTTTACAAGACAAATTGTGTATGTATGTAGCTAATGTTTTCCACGGCACCCTACTCCCATGAGATAACCAATTAACACAGTACCACGACTTGTTCTCCAGTGGATATTGACTTTCATACTTCACAATGAGTAAATATCATATACGTTTGTGTAGTAACACTTATGTTATGCGGTACGTTTCTACGAAAAACACAGATCTGTTGTAGATGAACATTTACACCCTAAAAACTTATTCATTATTTGTCAATTAAGAAAAAGTCGTAATATTAATACTGCTATATATTTTCTCATTGGGCTATACACTAGTACTGTAAACTAACATATTTTAGCAATTTCGCGCTTCAAATATTGAAATATAATTACGTTAACTGAAGTTTGGTCTACAGTGTTATATATAGCACTTATTGTGATTGCGTTAATTCACCAATCTGGTAGTCTTATAATATTTCTAAATACGCTAAAATTTGAATCCGCTAAAATGATAAATTTGCGGTATATCTTATATAATTATGTTCTACAGTGGTCGACGACAAAGATACCCTTTATGAAAGGTCACTTCAAGGAAGACGTCATTGATTAGTTGCTGAGTTAATAAACAATTGCAACACCAGAGAACACGAGTCAACCTCTTCTGAAGGATTTCACGACTGAAAAACTGAAAAGGTAGGATTACCTTACACAGCGGATAACTCCCTGGCAGAGATCAAGCTGGCTATAATCAGACTACCACGGGGCTAAACTTGACTAGTCATTGATACTTAATGGATTCCATAAGAGCTGTAGTTTTTTAACGAATCAATACTCGGGTATAATATGATCCGGATGATAAAAACGCCAATTGAGAACTCCGCGTATATTTTTAGATGCAGCTTTTAATATAATTCCAGTCTCCATGGAAACATCTTTTTCTTAGTTTTGTAATTCAGTCTTTTGTGATTGTTGTAAAGACGTTATCAGTAATGATGAATATTCAAGAAATTTTGCTTCGCATTTTTTTTAGGAAAATCAAGCTGAGATGTCACTGAATACCAAGATTTTTCATGAGAAGGATTCTTCAGAAAATCGCTATCGATTTAGGTATCAGTTGTTAAGCCGCCTAACAACATGGTATAATCGGTGTAATAAATAATTCAGTACAGAGAAGTGGTCATCTTTACCGTAATTATACCTCATTAAGGAACGCAAATCGTGGTCATCTTTACCGTAATTATACCTCATTAAGGAACATGAATCGACAATATCAGTTCCTTAACTTATGGTGAAATGAAGGTAACGTTTTGTTAATGGTTTCATGTTTATGTCAATACTACAGGTATTTATTACATCCGAGTAATATTCCCGCACTATTATGTTGTCTCGTGGATATGTTTGAGATGGTTAATTTCTTCCGGAACATAGCTTTAAGGTTTCTGTCAGTCAGGGGATATACAAATATGTCAAATCAATATCTTTTCATTCGATTTCATCATCTACATTGTAGGATGCCTATGCAAGCTTTAAAAATGTTCACTTTGTTTCTGACATACGTACCTTTCGATGCAAAATCAAAAATCAAGAAATAACTAATTAGAAAATATGAAATTTGGTATTTCAAATTACGAGTAACAAGCTAAAAGAAACACCAGATGAGTATGTTTTTTTGTTAACAGACTATTATGACATTGTATAACCGCTGACTATGAATTAAGAACTTAACGTTATATTGATAAACATGGCGGATACTCTTTATATTCTTCCAGGAATTGTCTCGGTACAGAAATGAAATTTGACTTTTTAAGACACACATCCTGAAGATCAGACAGATTGCAGAAGTGGGATATCTGAAAGACGACAGAGCAGGAAGAGTATCCGCAGGGAGTCAAAGAGGAGATAAAATGCTGGATGACGACAGAGCAGGAAGCGTATCAACAGAGAGTCAAAGAGGAGATAAAATGCTGAATGACGACAGAGCAGGAAGCGTATCCACAGAGAGTCAAAGAGGAGATAAAAGGCTGAAAGACGACAGAGCAGGAAGAGTATCCGCAGGGAGTCAAAGAGGAGATAAAATGCTGGAAGACGACAGAGCAGGAAGCGTATCCACAGAGAGTCAAAGAGGAGATAAAA